>NW_028289180.1:900000-1135000 GCF_059628265.1 Tinamus guttatus
ACTAGTGATTTTTGGTGTAGTACCAAGCAAAATGTAGGGAAACATAATCTTGTTCAGTTTTCCTAAAACAAAAATTTAAACACCTTTGAGAAACATTGCATGTAATGGAAGACCACATTCTTTAATTTTTAATGCCATGACTTACATTTTGCATTTACAGCTTTTCACTGACTTTCAAACAGAACAATTCTAGATAAGTATTTTATAAGGTGTGCAGATATGAATTAAAATTGTGACATGCAGCACTATATAGTATGGGGAAAGAAAGCATCTCTTACAGAGAACTTTTATTACTAGGTCTCAAAGTGAGTAAAAAGGGAATTGATACAGCTATCGCAGTTTTACTGAGCAGGAAACTTGACACACAGAGGGATGGAGTGATTTGACCTGGCCTTTTTTGAGAGATGTATAAAGAACATAGGTTCTTTGAGGTGTAGGCTGGCACCTTAGCCACAAACTATTTCATGCAGTGGCCTTTAGCCTAAAAGCTCTTGCTCATGTTTCTAGCTGTACTCCTTTGTGTTGTCTTCTAGATGATAAAAGCTTCAGGACTGATTCTCTTTCTCTCTTACTTTGTACTGCTGTGAGAGCAGCCTAACAGTGTAATGACTCAAGTTGAGTCAAAACACTCTATGCTTTAATTTTCCTCATATGTGTTACTATGGTTGAATGCATAGTAACATGTATTCAATACATAGATTTCAGATTACATATTACAGCCATTTGATGGAATATGTGGCATAAACGGAGACAGTTCTCAGAGTCGCGTTTGGATGGCATACACAGGAACTGGCTGTGTAGTGTTCTGCTACAAAGAGAAAAGTTATATAAAATCCCAGGATGAGTAGATTCAGTACGTACATTCCTCAAATGTCAGAAGAGATTTTAAAAATTTCATTGCCCAAATGTGCGTCATTGTGTGTTATTTTAGTTCTCATCCAAAGTGGGGAAAAGGAAATAATACGCATATAAAGAGAAAACAAAAGAGGATATTTTGGCATTTCAATACTTCCAGATTGCATTTGCTTTTGGGGGGAGGTTCTGGGAAACTGCTCTGTGAGGTTGCCACCTGTCAGGAAAACTACCAGCTGTCTCTTGTCTTATTGTAGTTGCTCAGAGCACAAGAGGAACAGAAGAATAGTGGTGCTGCTCTAAGTGCAAACAGTTGATAGGGTGGTCATTTTTAATAGAGTTACAAGCTGTTTGTTTATTTGAGTAATAAATGACTAAATAAATATATTGTGTATTAGAATATCAAAGTATAAAGCAGACAGAACTGGCTTATGATATCAGTTGAACTGTATGTTACTTTTAGATACTATAGACTTAATATTAAAAATTTCTGTTTAAATTTCTCTCTTACCTCACCCACTCACTACTCAAGTTTTATTTCAGCCACAGTGACAAATTTTGATCACTGTAATTTATGGGTTCAAGCAACGACCAACCTTCTCATCCGTAGTGTATAATCCCACTGTTTGTTTCTCCAAAAAAGAAATGGGAGACATCTGGCTTCTCCTTTGCCGACACTTCTGTATTTTCAGTCTGAAGGATGAGGCAGGGTTAACCACTGATCTTTCTCCACCATTATGAATATGTATATGAAGACCTCAGTGTCCAGTAGCACATTGCTATTATTATCATAGCCAGTCTTAAGTCCTCAGCTTACTCAATGTCAGTCACATCTTAGGGGAAAAACTTTTGTAAGCAAATCCTACTCCTTTTCCTTGTCTTCCAGCTGTGCTTTCTTGCTCTTTTCAAACCACTTGGACAACCTTCCCCAGCACCAGCAAGTAAAGCTACCAGATACTCCATGTTTTATAATCCTGAAATGCTTCTTAAATTAGATTAAATTCTCTCATATTCTGCAGAACTTCAAGAAATCAGTAGATGGTCTTTTATAGCTCTGCCATGTGTGGCAATGTCATACCTGCTGGACAGGAAGCCTGGTATTGTCTGACGGTTCTGCTGAGATCTAACAAGGGAAAATAACTAGGGAAAAAGGAAGCTAAGACAGTATCATCTCAGAGTGACGCCACAGTTTTCGCAAAGATTGCTGCCGTAGAATACAGTTGAGGAACATTCCAGTGAAACAGTGAAAGCTATAGCAATTGCTAGGTGAGGTACAAAATAGAAAAAACAAGCAAACAACAACAAAAAAACCCCAAACAGTGATTTTAGCTTATTTTAATACAATTGAATCAGCTGAAAAGAGGAGACCATCTGACTTGGACAGTTTTCTGAATTCATTAGCAAATACCCAGAGATTTTTTTGAACATGCTTGCACTTTCAAGTAGATTATTCTAGTCTTTGTAAAAAGCCTGAAATTTCTTTGAGCAGAGCCACTCTGCAGATGTAACTAGCAGTAGAAAATATTCCCTGAAATAGAGTTGTGGTAGCAAAGAGCTCAGTGAAGGGTATAAAACCTGCCTGGGAATGTGAGTCAAATTGAAGGACTGGCCTATCATTGGCATTGATCACCATTGATCACCATGCTGCAGGAGATAACATTGAGCTCACAGAGCTCAAGTATTGATAACAATGTGGATTATCTACCTCAGTTGTAGTCACATATTTGCCTGCCGTATGATTGTGTAACTAGAGACTGTGCTCTTTTCATACTTTACAACAACCCATAAATGTTTAAGACAGTTTTTGAGCAATTAGTGCCTCTTCTGCTCTAGAAGCTACGAATTTGTTATGTGCAATGATTTTCATAATGTGTCATCTTAATTGATTTCAGTCAGTTTGGCAGAGAAAAGCAGTAAAACTGAAAACATGCGAGATTGCAGTTTTCTAGTTGCATGAATAATGTGCAATAACAATTCTAATCCATTTTCATGAAAAAGTAACAAATGGCTTATCCCGCTCTATTCTTAGCCTGGAAACCTGCTGACACATCTAATGCATCATGAAAAGCAATTACACGTGAGTTACCTTGGTTAGCGGCTCACTGACTCCTACACTGGTGATTCCTATTTACAAAGTGAGAATACAATTAAATACAATTTGTTTTATAATAACAATTTGCAAATAACCCTTTGCAGGTATGAAAATGTGGGAGAAAAAAAAAAAGGAAGATAGAAATCTTTCCACAGCATTTTTTTTCTTTCCTCTCAAAGACATAGTTGTCATGCATTTCTTATTTATCCCTCATGCATGACCTATGAGACCGAAGTGGTTTGTGGAGTGGAAAAACAGTCTGAGAGATATAATACAAGGTGTTGCACTGGAATGACACTCATGTCGCTTTATTTAAAAAAAAAAAAAAAAAAAAAAAAAAAAAAAAAACAACCTACATCAAAAAGACTGGAAGGGAATGGGTTTTTGACTTGTGGCTGCTGGCAAATATTTTATGAGGACAGGATGGAAAATACATCTATTTGATTATCTGTAGTAATTCATCTTTTACACCATGATCATTTGGACTTGAAATGCTTCCTGGATCATTTGAGGATTCTTGTCTTGATCAGTTCTTGGGCTGCAGTTGAGGCTGCTTATTTTATTTTCTCTCTAAGAAAGATAAAGACACAGTCAAGGGCCATCTGTGTACTGGAAATGGTGAGCTGCGCTGCATGCGTGCTCTTCATTGAATTCTACTAAGGCAAAAGGCACTGCAGCTGTAGACACAGTCCTTTGCGCTTCTCCTTTCTGCTATTAGATTTGCTCCGTTTTCCCTTTTTTTTTTTTTTTTTTTTTTTTGCTCTTTATTTTTTATTTATTTATTCTTGTGTGTGTGAGTGCATGTGTGTGTATTTTGGGGCATGTGGAGCAGGCTGAGGGAGAATATGTTTTTATCACCTTCAGAAGAAAGGCCCCCAAAAGCACTGCAATCGGTTAAATTTGGTCATCAGCATTAGCTCTCTAGGGTATGATTTCCAGCATTCCCAGGCAAATGTAGATCTAGTTATTTTGTCTTATAATTGGATTTCCCTTAAAAGACCTGTTTCAGAATTCCGGATCACAATAAATCATGATAAGCACTTTTGAAACATAATCTAGGAAATACTATTCCACAGTGAATATTCTAATAATAATAATAATAATAATAATCTGTCATAACTGCTTGATATACCGGATCCAAATTTGGAATTCCCATTTTTGGAGGAATAACTTAAGCTAAAAGTTTCAGAAGAAAAGAAACCTTACAGCAAAAATCTCCTGTTTCTACTACTTTAATGCATTCAGACCCAGCTCACACAGGAAATAAGGTAGCTTTTGATGTAATCACTTCAAGATATTTTTTCTTAAGATTTTTAACGCATCAAAATTTGTATGAGAGGGCATAGCTTTGCCTAAAGCTTTGGATTTCTCACCATTATCTACAAGTTTACTTGATATGCGGTATAGTGTAAGCTTTGCCTGAGGTTCCAGTTGTTCTATTAGTTTTATTCTATTAGCAGGGTGAAAGAAAGTTCTTTCTTGAATATCCGGATCAGGATGAGAGAGCTTCTGTACGGAAATTCTCCGTATGTTGTTGTAACCAGAGTATAATTGTGATTTCTCTTCTTTTCAAATGAATTGATTATTGATTAACATTTGTTATTGATTAACATTTTCTGTGCTGATGCACATAGTGCAAGAGATAAGAAAAAATAAAAGGTGATTTGCCTGTTTGTATACTCACTCTCCCTTTAAATAAGATATTAATTTACAGTTTTCTTTTGCCAAACACTATTAGAAATATAAAATAAGATTACTACAGAATCAATCACAAGTTGCTTATATATGCTGATTTTCCGCTTTTTAAAATATGCAATTTTATTAGGTATGACAGTTTCACTTTTGTTTTTCACATAGGAATTTAACACAGCAGTGCTTTAGATTCCAAAACTCTGATGCCTACTATTAGGTTTCTCAGCTCTATCAACACATAAGAATAGGTTGAATTCTTTCAGAAAGAATGAGCACTGGCAAATCCGTTAGTAATCCCTTAGTAAAATATATATATATTTTGTAATGAACACCCAGAAAAGGCAAGCTGTTTCTTTTATGGTGTCTAATTATGTATTTTTGGAGTTCAGTACCAAAATCTGAAAAGATTAGAATGAAATATTTAACGTGTCTCAAAGAGTGCTGTTGCACAATTGATTTAAATAAATCTGTGTGTATTCCGTAATCATGAATTGCCGTTCCCTCCCTCATGCTGGCTCCTTGAACTCCCTGATCTCCCTGAAAACTAGACTTTTGAGAGGAAGGGTCTGTTTTGTTGTGGAGCTGATTTCCAGCACAAGTGGTTTCTCATTGTGCTTATGTGCCCGTGGAATGAGCCCTGTAGGGCAATCCTATAGTATAGGACTTTTCAGCCAAGGGGAGCAATGAGAAAAGCAGGAGAATGACGTTAGGTGTAGCATGAATTTAAATTTGTTTAGATCAATCAGGAAACGGCTCAACAGGATTTCTCCCTTAAGTGTTTAACAACTGAAGTTATGAATGAACTGAAGGTATTAACTAGATTGATGTACAGTTTGGCAGGCATCTTGCAAACATGGTAGATTAGATCTGTCCCTAGGAGTTTACCATTAAAAAGAAAAGGTAGAGCAGAAAGATCTGATAAAAAAGCTGGTTGGAGTCAGAGTTCCCCATATAATGTTTCAGAAGACAGAGTGAAATCATGCAACTAACTGTCTAGATTTTATTAATGTGTGTTGTTCATTGAAACTTGTAAAATTCCATGAAGAGTATCTCTATTTTAGAAGCTTCTCTGGGGCTGTGGGATGGGTATTCCTCAACCAAAATTTCTATGTGCAAGACTGTCAAATGCGTTTTTGTTTCCTTTAGAAGCTTATCTGTATAAAAGGCTCTAAATTCTTCTTTTGAATAGTTTGTTTTTGCCATCTTCTTCAAAAGTGATGCCTTCAGCAGTTGCCTAGTTCGTTAGTTTTAAATTACACTGTAGTTGTAAGCTAAGTTTTTATATTCAGATGTTATGAGCAAATGTGATTGCATTTCCTAACCTTGACAAGTATTTATATGAATACTTTTTGAATGTGTTTTTGCTTTATTTTGTTTTACTCCATACAAATCATATAGATTGTCCAAAAACTCTAATATAAATATTAATCCATATTGTAGATTTATGCACGAGTCTGTGATTTCCATCCTCTTTCCCCTTCTTCAGTTAATTTTAGGAATTTTTTAAGGAATTGCTCTGGACATAGAGCTGTCAACATTTTGCAATCTCCAGTGAACAGTGATACTCACAGTTAAAGGCAGGTTTCCACAAGGCAAATATTGCATGTGTACAAATTGTTTATGGCCTCTGTGTAGACAGTGATGATAAAAGGACAAAAAAGTCCTGGAAAGAAAGCTATGCAAAGGTTTACTCTTTAATTTTGACACTATATTGGAGTATATTGGCTGCTTTGCTGCATGATTTTTGTGAAGACTAGAATTATAAAGTGCAGCTTTTCTTTAAAAAATTACCCTTGGTGACTGAGACATGCTCTTCTGTATGACATTCAATGATATGTGACATTCAAGTAGTCAAAATGTTTTTTGTCCACATATTTCCTATCTTATTATGTTTAGATAATTTTGTCAGTTCTTACTATATTATTACATGATAGCTTCTCTTGAAGCAATGAAGATTCATGTTTCTATCTTGGTTTGTTCTTTTCCCATTTCTTTCCCTGTTATCCTTCTCTATGTGGGCTTCCTCATTAGTAGTTTGGTTTTCTGATTAACAATTTGTTATTTATTTGGTGACCGAGTTTAACAGCAGTAAACGCTGCTATCACTCTGCAAACTTCTGTTGTTGATGTTTCATTATTACTGATGGAAATTTTTATTACATACTGGGTTCTCGATCAAAATACTGGCTTGAATTGATAGATAAGCAGGCCTCTGTCATCAATCAAGCATAAGTTTATAGATTAAAAAAATTAGAAATAAAGCAGTATACATGTAACTGTGGTATAATACACATACCTAGTATACAAATCAATAGAGATGGAACGGTGTGCTTGGAACAGAGTCAATACTTTAGAACATGTCACTTCCAAATTGACTTAAATTCAAAAGTGCTAGATGTTGAAGCAATTTTTAAGTTTTCTTTATTATACACTGCAAAGTTACTGAGCTCAAATAGGCTTAATGAACCATTATATGACCTATGTTATGTTTGTATTATACCTGTGTGACTGTGCTTGGAAGCTTGGTGAGTACATATGCTTGAATCCTCGAAATGTAGGCTGTCCATAGCTAAGGCTGGTAGTTTCCTGTTGCACAAGCACTATATTCTTCCAAAAAAAAGTCTGAAAAGCCAATCTGTCTGCCAGATGTTGCCCTCTACCCTATAAAGGTAGGGGGATAGATGGGGTGAATTGGAACAATTCAGGATAGACATCTGGCATACTTTAGGATTTTCCTGGTGCCAAGGAAAGTTTTTGACATCTATTCTTCCTTTCCAAAAGCTTGAGTGAACCGGTGAGGTTGCATGGACAGTGCAAAAATTTGTCCCTCCTAAGGAATGCTTGCTGAAATCAAATGGCTTTCCTCAAGCTCTACAAGTCTTTCTGCCTTGTGGAACAAGGCCACAGTCACCCACCATAACACTACATCAAGGGCCTTTTGTGGGCCTAAGATAAAAGTTTTGTTTTCTATTTTCACTTAAAAGCCTTTGATTTAAAGCAAGGGTGTGTTTCAGTGCATGGTGCTGTTATGACATGAGACCAAGTATGCCTTACAAGCTCCAGGATATGGTATGCATTTGTATTGTGATATCTGAGGATGAAAAACTTTTGGAGATAGGGCTGAAGGACTCTATACGGCGGAAGGAGCCGAACCAGGCGTAACCTTTTCTATGGGACAGTCCCAAGAATATTCCTCCCTATGAACCTGGGAACTTTCTCCCTGGTTATGCCTCAGAGTGAGATAAATGGGGCTCTTCAGAAGAGAGACGAGGAACTAAATACTGTTATGTCACACGGACTGTTAGGGAATCTGATCCTAGGTTTGATCCTGAGTATTATTTTATTTAGCAAAGTAAATGCAGTAATTTGCTTTCCAAGTAGCACCTTGCATTTTAGACTACTTCCGCATTCATCTTTGGTCTTTTATATTCCCTTGGCTTTAAACTGTAGATCTGAATGCATTTGATGACAATTGTTGGATCAGACAGACTGGTTGCTTGAAGGTTCCTTCCTAATTAGCCAGGAGTGTGTCAGCTATGGAAATGTCACGGAGGGCTTTTCCTGGGACCAGGAAATTAAGGACTGCCTTCCTCTTGCTTGTCAACCAGCTGCTGTTGGATTTTTCATATTACAGTCCCTGAATTACTAAGGCCGCTATTGCATTACTTTTAAATATTATGCAAGATGCCTGTTATTCATATATTTCCTTGGTTTACTTTGGTATACATCATATCTTCATATGTTGCCAGAGAAGTATCATATTAAGAAGGTATGAACATATGATAATTTATTAAGATTGTGGACGGACCTAGGAAAAAGTTGCTTTGTGTAAGTAGGACTGTTAGAACAATCTCATCTTATTTACCCTGCTCTTAATTCTCCAACTCTTACTGTTCCACCCAAGGTTCTACCCTGTACAGTGATAGGTACACATGTATTCTGTCTTGTCTAAGCCCCAAGTTTCTCTGACTGTGTTCCAAAACTGGAATAAAATCAATGCTTAAGCACAGGCTTTGTGTCCTAATGGTGTGAACCATGACTTTAAGTTCCGCATAGATGTGTCCTAAGACTGATGTCCACCATATGGTAAGTCCTTTAAAGCCATCGACCTAGTTCTGAATAAACCTCAGTAACTTATTTAGCTTATTTTAGACACAGGACTTGATATGAAGGTACAAAATGCAGTATTCATTGTACATTTCTATGCCGGTTTCCTAAAGAATCCTCATTGTTGGAAAATATTTTTTCTGTGCTTCTATTTTGATTCTTTTTCAACTTTTACCTTTTAGAATTTACTACTTGTTATGACTTTCTCAGATTGAAGAGCTCTTTAGCATCCATATTTTCTTCTCAAAGCAGATTTACAGGCAATAAAATCATCTCAGTCTTCTTTTTGATAAGCTGTATAGATAGCTTATATAATCTCTCTGTCCTTCATTCTTTTCTGTGCATTTTCTTGTTTTATCTCTGAATATCACAGACATGTTCACAATATTTCATTGTTTCTTTTGATAATGCTTCTAATCTCATTATCACATATCCAGAGGTCACAATAGCCTTTGTTTTTGGAAGAAGTTCGTAATGAGTTCCTTCTGTGCTGTGATTTCTGAAACCTACTTAGTTACTCCTTTTCAGATTTCATTACTCCATTTTATTTGCCTGGGCCACAGAGTGGAATTCTGCAGGGCTGATTTTCCTCCTTTTTATTTATTCTCAAAGAATACCATTTGCCTTCCTTGCGGATTTTACTGGCCCTAGTTTAACTGTCAAGTCACAATTGAAAAGTATGAATAATATTGGCCTAGTCAACCCTGTGTAGCCTCACTAGCAACAATTTCTCCTTGATCACAGAAATGAGCTGTATGAAATAATTTGTTACCTTTGTTTCTCATAGGTTAGTATTACATTTTAATGATGGCATTTTGGGATCACCCTACAATCTCTGAGAAAAAGTGAAAGAAGCAAAAGAGGTAAAAATAAAAGCATAAAAAGAAGCTTAAGGATTAAAAAGTTTTGTATGATATCAAGATCTGTGAGGTGGGGCAGGTAAAACAATTCAGGAGAAAGAATTTCTCTGTATCAAATAGAGAATGGCACCATTTTTCATTACTTTGTTCATATGACTTTTGAAGATATTCCAAAGATCCTGCTAACAAATAATTGCACTAGATGAAACTATTTCCTTTGCGATTTCTGAACAAAATTTGATCAAATTTAACAGCATTAAAAATATGCTATAGATTGATACTTACGGATTGCAACAGTCCAAAAAGAAGCTGGATTACTTTTACTATGAGTTCCAGAATAGCTTTTTGACCATTTATTTTTCAGAAAGTTCAGAGCTTAAAACTAGTATCATTCCTCGAATTAAGTTCATAGATTTTAAGAGTGAAATCCATTGCACAGTTGCTGAATGCAAACCTGTGAGCAAGCTGCAATAAATCAGTACATCAATCAGAATTATAGTGTCCCAAGGGAACATTTAAAAGTTCTCTCAATGAGTTTATGCACAACAAATTGACTATTGTTCATTTATCCATTACATAATGGAAATACTATATTCAGTGAAGTATTTTTTTTTGTTTTTATTTAGAAAGACAGAAGAAATCATTTTTTATTATGCTAATGGAACTGAAATAACTCAGGAAGCGAAGTGTATTGACAAAAAAGGTACCCTGTATTTATGTCTGCAGTTCTAATTTTATTTCTTTCTCTTGGAAATAAAATATGGGTAATCTTTAATAACATGAACATGCAGTATTTTTTCAGTGTGATTCTTGACTTCATTAAAGGTAGCAGTTTGATTAAGTTTGGGATAATCTACATGTTCAGTAGTTTTATGAACATTTTTTCGTTGGCTGCCTGTATCATATTTATTGTCCAGATTCCAAATGTTGCAGTGAATACACTCTTTATTTTAAAGTTCTTTTTAGAGCAGTCATCTATATTAGCACAAACTTACTGTCATTTCAGTGCAGCTACATAGATTCTAGACATGCAGGCAGCATGCATTTTTTCTGCTTGGAGCCCACAAAACTTGAATGATTGCAGTTGTCTGGCTGTCTGGGTAGACTTAACTAAAAGTGCCTTCTGGCTGCTGCTCACAAGTCTTGAAAAGGACATGAGGGCACTGGTGACGTCTGTTAAAGAATAAATAGCAAGTCAGTTTGTCCATGTGAGCAACATCTGGAAAATAACCTCCCATCTACTAGAGAGCAAGGGACCCTGCTAAGGTGGTACAGGCTTCACTTTATATCAGTTATAGACTAGTTAGATGCCCAGTAGCTATACTCTGCTCTCCAATGAAGGGGTGGGGGCATAGCAAGGAAGCAGAATAGTGGCAAGTTACTTCAGTAGCTGCTCACAACTGTGAAAGAAATTGACCTAGAATTTTGTCAGCATTATTCTGAGAGAGTGGTAATCTTAGTTACTTGGCTTTCTCTCTTTTTCATTCAATGTACTTCTAGTTGTTTAAATCTCTTTATGTCACTTGCTGTCCGTGAGGGGGAAGTACTGCTTGTTTTCAAACAGTGCAACTGACATTGCACTGGCCAGAATCTTGCACTGATGTAATTTCAAAGATTTTAGTAAGAACCCTTGCAAAATCTTCAGACTAATGCCCATTACATAAATATACTGGCTCTGTATGGTCTAGTTGATGCTATGGGCTTTGGATCTCTTCCCTTTTTAATTCTGGGAAAAAATAGAAGAGAAAGTGACTGATGCACAGCATATTTTCCTACTCTGAGGCCTCTTTCAGGAAGTCCTGACAGTACAGCCCAGCATGGACCACGTTGTCTAGGAGTTAAGAGCTTAGTACATATCAAGACTTGTGTATAAATGTAGGTTCTTGACTCAGGAAACCTAGGATGTTTGTATGGAGCAAGGAGCTCCATACAAAGGATGAGCAAGGAGCTTGTGGCAATGCTCAAGCAGAAGAAGGTGGTATACAGAATGTGGAAAAAAGGACAGGCCAGGACAAGGAGAAATACAGGAAAGTAGTCAGAGAATGCAGAGATGCAACAAGGAAAGCAAAGGCGGAACGCAAATGTGGCAAGGGATGTTAAAAATAATAAGGAAAACTTCTTCAAATATATTAACAGCAAAAGCAAGATCAGGGAAAACGTAGGTCCACTGGTGTACAGGGTGGGTACCCTGGTTACGAATAGCACAGAAAAAGCAGAGTTGCTGAATGCCGCCTTTGCTTTGGTTTTACCAAGGGCGGCCTTTTAGAGTTCCAGGCCCTAGGGACAAGAGAAGAAGCCTGGAGAGAGGAAGACTTGCCCTGGGTAGAGGAAGATTGGGTCAGAGAGCACCTAAGGAAACTCGATACCCACAAGTCCATGGGCCCTGATGGGATGTACCCCAGAGTTCTGTGTGACCTGGGGGATGTGATAGCTAAGCCACTCTCCATCATCTTTGAAAGATCCTGGAGAACGGGGGAGATGCCAGAGGACTGGAAGAAAGCCAATGTCATGCCAGGCTTCAAAAAAGGAAAGAAGGAGGACCCAGGCAACTGCAGGCCAGTGACCCTCACCTCCATCCCTGGAAAAGTGATGGAACGGCTCATACTGGCCATTGTCTCTGGGCACATGGAGGACAAGAAGGTGCTCAAGAGTAGTCAGCATGGATTCACCAAGGGGAACTCATGCTTGACTAAACTGACAGCCTTCTGTGATGGAATGACCAGCTGGATAGATGAGGGGAGAGCGGTGGATGTCATCTATCTCAGCTTCACCAAGGCTTTTGACACCGTTCCTCACAACATCCTCCTAGGCAAGCTCTGGAAGTGTGGCCTAGATGAGGGGATAGTGAGGTGGATTAGGAACTGGCTGGATGGCAGGGCCCAGAGAGTGGTGATCAGCGGTGCAGAGTCTAGTTGGAGGCCTGTAGCTAGCGGGGTCCCCCAGGGGTCAGTCCTTGGTCCAGCCCGATTCAATTTATTCATCAATGACCTGGATAAAGGCACAGAGTGTTCCCTCAGCAAGTTTGCTGATGATACCAAACTGGGAGGAGTAGCTGATACCCCAGAGGGCTGCGCTGCCATCCAGAGGGACCTGGACAGACTGGACAACTGGGCGGTAAAAAACCTCATGCAATTCAACAAGGCCAACTGCAAGGTCCTGCACCTGGGGAGAAATAACCCCAGACACCAGTACAGGCTGGGGACTGACCTTCTGGAGAGCAGCTCTGTGGAGAAAGACCTGGGTGTCATGGTGGATGATAAGTTGACCATGAGGCAGCAGTGTGCTCTTGTGGCCAAGAAGACCAGTGGGATTCTGGGGTGTGTTAAGAAGAGTGTCTCCCGCAGGTCGAGGGAGGTGATCCTGCCCCTCTACTCAGCCCTGGTGAGGCCACGTCTGGAGTATTGTGTCCAGTTCTGGGCCCCACAGTCCAAGAGGGATGTGGAGCTGCTGGGGAGAGTCCAGTTCAGGGCTACAAGGATGATCAGGGGCCTGGAACATCTGCCCTATGAGGAGAGGCTGAGGGAGCTGGGCCTGTTCAGCCTGGAGAAGAGAAGGCTGAGAGGGTATCTGATCAGTGTATATAAGTACCTCAAGGGAGGGAGTTAAGAGGATGGTGCTGATCTCTTTTCAGTGGTGGCCACCAACGGAACTAGAGGAAATGGCCAGAAACTGAAGCACCAAAAGTTCCACAGGAACTTAAGGAAAAATTTCTTAACAGTGAGGGTGACAGAGCACTGGAGCAGGCTGCCCAGAGAGGTTGTGGAGTCTCCTTCTCTGGAGATCTTCAAAACCCGCTTAGATGCCACCCTGTGCCACGTGCTCTAGGTGACCTTGCGTGCCCCCCCCCCCCCAGGGGGGTTGGACTAGATGACCTCTAGAGGTCCCTTCCAACCTTAAGCATTCTATAATTCTATGGATATGACATATGACGTCATGTATTTGAACATCCTCCAATCTCCCAAACCAAATAACCATGAATTCTAGCTTCTGCATTTTTCATTCCAAAATGTACAGCTATGTGTGCATATTACAACCTGTTATATTCGGTAATGGTGACCTTAACACGTAGATGTGTTAGAGTTAGAATGCCTAGATGTGCTTAGAGAGCTAAACTTAGGAATTAAAAGACTGAGGAAAAGCAAACGAACAAACAAGTAGAAACAGCAGCAGAATAGAAGTATTCGGACAGTTTCACCTGTGTGGTATTTGAAGAAAAATTATCATTTTAAGAACATATGTGAATGCAGTTTAAAATTGACTTTCTCATGCTTTGCAAGATATGGATGTAGCATTGCATGATTTTTTCAAGGTATGGAAGGGTTAGCACTTGTCTTTCTCCTCGAGTTTGTAAAATGAGAAAGGGCAATGACAGTCTCAAAGATAGGCAACATGATTAAAAAACACTGACTAATGCTTTATTCTAATGCAGAAATGGTAAATGTGGGTTTTGACTGCAGTGTGCTGTGTGAATTATTAAATAGCTGAGGAATGAAAATGAGTAGAATTTTGGCAGGCTTCTTCAAAAGCTTGTGCAGAATTTGCCTTTTCCTTAATTGCTGCTCTTTCCAAGCGAAAAAATGAGTAGATTCTGTTAGTTTGTTTCATTTCTTTAGGTTAACCATTGATATTATTAAAATGTGTTCTCAAAACATTTCAGGAATCCCAAAGTCTGTATAACACTCTTTTCTCTGCTCCTTTCCTTAATAACTTTTCTCTTTAAATGACAATCAAGAATGCCTGAATTCTCTTCACTTTTTTCCTCTTGACTGATCTTTATAATTTACTCATGATTCACAGTCCTAATCTCTGACCGAATTTTATTACCCTGTCCCAAAGGTAGAATTGTTGGCCTAAGTTATCTGTCTGCGATAGTGTGTTGTAATGCTGAATCCTTTAGAACGCAGCAACAAAAATATGATCACGAACAACGTTTCCGTTTTTGATCAGGTATTCACATCAGCATTGCAATTACACTACATATACTCTGAACAGTTGCTAGTATTATGCGCCAGACAGGTGGGATGTTGCATGTGCAGTGTGGACAAAACAGGTTAACTTATTGTTGGAGAAAGAATCATCTGGTAACGGGGAAATGAAAATAATTTCTAACTTTCCACAACCTTGAAATGCTACCAAATTAAGCTGATTCTTTTGAACGTATTTCTTTCCCCGTTTCAAGTGGAGGTACAACTAGACAGATGTCCAAGTTAAATGATTGTCAGGAGCTTACAATTGTATCACTTCAAGGTTTTCAGAGAGGGACAGTAAAGAGATAAAATCTAATGAATGATTTTAGGACTTCAGTTAGGGAGAACACTGTGGGATAAGAGGATTATGTCTTAAAATCTCTTACTTCCTGTTATACATTGATTTTTTTGAATTTGACAAACTGTGTGTCATCTGTAAGCTGGCCATCCATTCTAATCCGTACGTTACTGGTGCAAAAAACAGAGTAAATGAAGGATAAGACAGAAAATCTAAAAAATCAGTTTACTTTTTAAAATTGTCTCAGCACATAATCTGAGGTATAAGCTTTTAGGCATGTGATTTGAGAGTTGGGGCAATTTTGGCATCTTTGGCATAACGAAAGACAAAAATCAAATAAATGCTACATCAGCGGTTAGTCCATATTGATGCTATTGATTCAGTTCTTGCGACCAAAGGTTATGTTGACTGTGAAAAAGAGAAAGTAATTAAGTAAAAAGTGACTGATTTAGAGGAAGGTTGTTAGTAGAGATAGCTTAGTAAATAATTGTTCTTTCAACTGTAAACTGGGCTGGGATTTGGCAGAAATTATTGCTTCTGCTTTATTTCCCTGAGTTTAGGGTTGTGATAAATTGTGCAGTCTAGTTGGAGGCCTGTGGCCAGTGTTGTCCCCCAGGGGGTCAGTAAGCTCCGGAAGTGTGGTTTGGATGAGCGGACAGTGAGGTGGTTTGAGGACTGACTGGATGGCAGAGCTCAGAGGGTGGTGATAAATGGGGCCAAAGCTAGCTGGAGGCCTGTGGCCAGTGGTGTCCTCCAGGGACAGTATTGGGTCCAGTGCTGTTCAATTTGTTCATCAATGACTTGGACAATGGGACAGAGGGTACCCTCAGCACATTTGCAGGTGATACTAAACTGGGTGGAGTGGCTGACACTCCAAAGGGCCATGCTGCCATTCAGAGGGACCAGAGGGACCTGGAGTATTGGGTGTAGTTCTGGGCTCCCCAGTACAAGAGGGACGTGGAGCTTCCAGAGAGGGTCCAGCGTAGAGCCGCAAAAATGATTAAGGGACTGGAGCATCTGTTGTATGGGGAAAGACTGAGCGAGCTGGGTCTGTTTAGCCTAGAGAAGAGAAGGCTGAGTGGAGATGTGATCAACATGTAGAAATACCTGAGAGGAGAATGCAGGGAGGATGGGGCCAGGCTCTTTTCTGTGGTGGCCAGGGACAGGACAAGGGGTAATGGGTACAAGCTGAAACACAGGAAGTTCCATCCCCATGTGAGGAAGAACTTATTTCCTGTAAAGGTGACACAGCCTGAAACAGGCTGCCCAGAGAGCTTGCGGAGATCTTTAAAAACTGCCTGGATGGCACCCTGTGCCACATGCTCTAGGCATCCCTGCTGGGGCAGGGGGGTTGGACTAGATGATCTTTAGAGGTTTCTTTCAACCTCAACCATTCTGTGATCCTGTGTGATTCTGTGTTTCTAAGCAAACACATCATCAGCCTTTAACTACTTGATCTGAAGTTTCCTTAACATCAGGATTATAAACATGGTATATGTATTAAAAAAAGGCAAAAAAACCTTTTCTTTACACAATATTTTAAAGAGATACCTATGTAGTTAACATGTCCTACAGAAACATTATGATATTAGGGTTGCTTGAATGTTGATACTTATTCTTTGAAATCACCCTTGATAACATGGCATAAATAGCTGATTCTTTTTTGAGTTTTGGTTTGACTTCCAGTTAATTTCTCACTTATACAGGAAAGTCTTTTATTCTGATGCAATCTTAGTAGTAGCTTTTGGCATTTGTTCAAGGATTTCAGCTTGAACTTGTGCAGATCTCAGAACTTCATCTAAATGGCTACAGTCAGGTGGTACTTGCAAGATGCATACACCCTATCAGTCTGACGTGGAAATTTGGTAATTTAGAAATAGAATTTCATAATCTGGCTAGTGTTTTACCCTGACTCTTTCTCTTGTACTTCTCCAGGTTTGAATATCTTTCTTAGTTTTCTTCTAGGCTCTGCTCAACATTCTGCTCATTGCACTTTTAAATGGTTCACACAAATGCACACCGACTACAGAGTTCTACAGTTTACTTTCCTGTTAACTCTAATATTTCTGATTTTTGGCTTGCTTTTTAAAGAAAATGTGTTTCATTTCTTGGTAATACCACAGTCCGAATTTCTTCAGAACATAAGTTCTTGCCTTTCCCACTCATCACTTAATTAGTGACCCTTAGGGTGGGTGGTCCTACAAGCATTGTAGAATCAGTCTTGTTCTATACAACTTGCTAGTTAACTGCTGACTCTGTAGAACGTTGAGAGTGATCTCTGAAAGGTGTTTTTTTTATTATTATTATTTAAATCTAGTGATTCCTGGATCTGGAGAGTGGACAAGCAACACTGAAATCTTACCGAGTCAGATGAAACACACTGAGAGAATATTTTATTTTTTTCTGCCGTTTTTGGCAGTCATTGGGAGTGACATTGAAATCTTTTAAGGTAAACTTCATGCCTCTGGAAGTTGCCTATAGAAGCATTATGCATCATGAAGTCCCACTTTAGCCGTTAGGAATCTTTAGATGTTTCGTAGTCTTCACTTGGCCTGGAACAAAAGAATAAATTTCACTGTGACTTAGGCAGTGCCTTTAATTGTCCAGACATTGACCATGTGCCAATGCAGTAGTAAGTTGAGTCTGGCTTGCTTACCTGGGGATTTTTCTAGGCTGGATGGCTTTTAGTTTTGTTGAGTTGTAGAAGAAGCATTATCTCAAAAGCTGTCCATGAAAAAATGAAATGAGGAGGTTTGGGATGTAGGGTGCACTGCCTCTCTTTGGAGGACCAAGATAGCATATGAGCTCTCAACTTGTCTGCTCTGCTTGCATGCATACCTGTGACGCATGTAGGAACTGACAGTGCATGACAGCACGTCTGACAGAATAGGATGAGCCTTTGCCATAGAGAGCACAGGGCTGGAAAGCAGGGGTCATGCACTCAGGGTTCTAATTTTGAACCTTTTGAATCTTTAGGAGAGTATCTGCTTATGGTGGGAAAATGGAGCATGTGTGTGCTCCTGCATAAAGTATGGTTAGTAGAAATGTGGAGATGTCCAGGTGTTGTACTCTTAAATGGAGATTTTGAGTATGTGTCTCATAAAGCAAGGAAGTATTATATATGTATTTCATGAGTGCTACATTCTTCAGATTTCAGAATATTTGTATCATATTAATGTCATAAATAAGAGGAGGAAAAAGTTTTTCTTTTTTTTAAAGTTTGAAGTACCTGTGCAATTTGTGGATTGTAAATATATTAGAAAATCAGTTAGTGTTTATGTGTAAAATTATTTAAACTCTTCTGAAAAAATAATCCTCTTTGGAACTGGCTTAAGAAAGGATTACCCTCAACTGAATTCTCTCACACCTTAACTAAAATCTATGGAAAGATGCTACAGACTGCAGGGAAGCTAGGCTTAGACTGAAACTACGCTATTTTCTGTTCCATCTTTCAGGTTAACTTGTTCTGTTGAAAATGCCTGTTTGTTCTCTATCACTGCTGTAGTCTTTCCATTTCCAAATCAGGGAACCATTAGAGTTTTCATACAGTGTAACAATAACTTCTGTTTAATGATCACTTTTTCATTCTGGAGAAATAAGTGTAGTGAATTGTTTTACTGAAATTCTGAAATAAAGAGGAGATACAACATGACAGTGAAAGATAAATTACCACCTCTGCTATTTTAATAAGTAGTATTTGTACAATTACAGAAGCACATGAATATTATCTGTGATTATGAGAGCTACAAGGAAGCTCACATTTAAAGCTCAAATAGTAACAAGAGTGTAAAATTTATATCCAATTAAAATAATTTATAAGTTATGCCTGCAGTCTGAACTATGAATTATTTGAATTTATACATAATAAACAACTCTTTTCCTTTTTCTACTTTATAAATTTCCATTTTTCCATAAAATAAATTTTAAATTTGCAAAATATTGCTTTTTTTAATTACATTCTTTGTCTATCACACTATATGTAGATTCCTTGTAAAAAGACCAGTAGTTCTGCATATGCAATAAAATATGGCTTGATAGAAGCTCTATGTATGTAAAGACAGTTTACGTTAAGTAGTTATCTGTAGAATTAGGTGAAATCTGTTGTGTTACCTCCAAGAACATAATTTTTGATGGAAAATAAGTTATGAAAATAAGTTATGAGACTTCAAAGCAAACTCTAAAAATACAGAAGTCATCTAAAGATTCCTAGTTGCTAGTAATGTAAAACAGATATTTCAACTATTCTTCAAGAATAAATGTATTGTGTGAGGTTTTTTGAGGCTATGAAACAAAATGACAATATGAAAGCAGTTATCTTTGTAATATACAGCAAACTTTTGCAGATCTTAATATGTCCTGAATATTGAATTATGAATAGATATTTGCAACAATTTTTATTCAATAAAATTAAATATATTACTATGCTATATGTTTGATAAAGTTTACACTTATATTTCATTAATAAAAAATTGTGTTCGGGCTTTGTTCTGATTTCCTTACGATTTAAGACCTGTAAAGAAATGAGTAGACTGTTTTTGCCACAGAAGTTTTTATAGGTTATTCTGATTTCTGATTTGGAGACCTTTTTATCGTGCACAAATCTCATGGGCACTTTTAATTGGTTTAAGAGTGTTTGCTCTGAAAAAAAGAGTTTTGTCAATCAGTACTCTTCTTTAACAAATGAGCAAAAAAAAAAGCAAATTGAAATAATAAAAAATGAAAATACCATGAAATATGTTTTTGAGTCTATTTGAATGCTGTGTGTTCTGGTCGAAAGTCAAATGATATTAGCTTGCAAAAAAAAAATCTATGCTTTCACACAATATGAGAGATTCAGACAATTAGAAGGACTACAAAAATATATTTCCAAATTATCAGGAAAATTTTGTATACTGTTGCTTATGGACATTGTCTGTGTTATTTATTGTCCATCTGATTTTTTTTTTTTTTAGATTTTTATTTAAATAATGTTGCTGTTGCAAAATGCTATTGCTATTCTAATTGTTTGAAGTCCAGGAAAGGATTTTGTTGTTATTTATATACTATGCTATAGTTATTTGTTATTGACAGCTCTCTAGCAGGTAAGAACTCTGTATCTAATGAAAAATTAGTTAAAATTGTCAGTAGTTATTAATCTGTCAGCTCTTAAAAACATAGACTCTTGTGCTTGGTAGGCGGTTATTTTTCAGTGAGCATACCAAAATGCTCATTCCTAAAGGTTTAGGTGCTTTCTTTGAAATAAAAAGAATTTTCTGTAATTCTCCACAGTTCAGACATAATCACTCTGAAGTGTTTTTTGTTTGTTTCTTTGTCAATACTAAGGGAAAAGGAACTTATAAATGAAAATCATATTTACAAATCACATGAAAATTTGAGCCTCCAAATGAGAGGTGTTATCAGATCTGAGGAAAACATTTTTCATCTTTTTCTTGGTGCTTGTGATTTTAACTACATTACAAGGCTAACAGTATTTCCAATAATGAGATTTCAGATTAGCCGAGGCTTTGTAGGTTGAAAGCAGTATGTAGAATTGTGCCACTGAAAAGGTTCAGTAGATACCTGTCACAGATAGTTCTTCTATAGCCTGAACGTATTCTGAGATCCTGCTTTAAACCTAGGGAAGTGTTTTCGGTACCTTCTATCTGGCAATGGTATTCGGATTCACCTCCAGCTTAGAAAGTCTAGTTTTGAGTATGATAGAAGCCCGGTGCCTGAGATAATGATGTTTTCAGCCACAGCATAACCTTAGTTCTGAAAAATAGTCTGTGACTTAAAAAGGTCCATCTGTGTTTTAAATCATAGGTCCTTTTAGAAGGCAGGGAGGCGTGTAGAGGAAGAGAAAGTAAAATAATTAACATTGGGAAATCTGTTCCTTGGACAAAAATGTTTCCAAAGTGTCCTAAAAATATATCTGGCAGAGCACCTCTTCTTTCTGCTGTGCAATGGCAGAGACTTTGATTATACCAACTGACGACAGACCATTACTTTTCTGACAGCCTTCCTCGTTAGAAAGGACACAGGTCTAGTTGTAAGTGGCAGCGCAAGCTATCCCAGCAGCTCAGGTAGTACTGTGAGTAGCAGCAGCTGTGGTTAGCATACTGAAGACTTCATACCTGCTATGGTAAATCACAGCTTGGTCTAGTCTTTATTTGAAAAGAAAGTGAAAAGGAGATCATACTTTTTCTGATATGGGGTCTGCTTATTATTCTGGGATTTAAAGAGGACCTTATTAGAAAATCTCTGCAGAAAAGGCCACTGGACTACTTCATCTGCAGAGAAAAGTCTGTATTTTCAAGGAGCATTTAGCAACATAGATAAAGATAAGAATGGATAAATACATTTCCAGTGAAGAAGCAGAATGTCCAAATCATTTTCAGGAGCAGTAAATACATGATAAGGATTTCCATTCATGATTCTATACCTTAATGTAAAAGTTTTTATTTAGAGAATTGATTACTTACCTTACCAATAGGAACATACATTGCTAGAACTGAAATTTAACAATTGACTGCTTCATTGTTAGTTTAATTTTGCACTGGTGGTTGAAGTATTTCCTGTAGTGGAGGTGCTAAATTACTAAGTTGTATAATTCAAATACTAACCTCAACCAAGGGCTATGTAACCAGAAGGCAGTTCCTGTTGAGGAAACCTTCACAGTTTTCTCTCACTCTTTTACTTGTCTTGTTTTGTCTTGTCTTGTTTTGATTCTGTGTATACGAAAGACAACTGTAGAAATCTTGATAGATTTACAGGAGAGCAACAAAATGATTTGGCTGGGAAAAAAAGTGTTATAGAAAGAATTGAGGATCTCAGTCTGTTTTAGCTTATTAGGAGGAAGACTGAGTGTTGGCTTTATTGCTCTGTATGTGCGCTTTTACAGGAATCAAATGGGTACTAAAACAGTACTCTGTTATAGAAATGCATGGTATTGGTAGCTTGAAATTAAAGTTTGACAAATTCAAATTAGAAATTGGCATCATATTTTTCGCATTGTTTACACAACCTTTAGAATGTATTACCAAGCAAAGTCATAAGATATTTATCTCTTGATGTCTTAGACTTTATTGGCTCTCTGGAATATAAACGTCTGTTAAACTTACTCTCTTAGTTTAATTGGGATATCAATAAATGGATTTACGGCCTTATAACACAGGAGAGCAGACCAGATAGTTAAGTGGCCCACCGTAATCTCTTACAGAATACACATCTGGAATTAAATTGCTTTGGCAGAGAAAATGCTAATGCTCTTGAGAAGTCACTGCATGTGCCCTTTTGTCATGTCACTGATTACATTAAAAGCCTCTGCAGTGGTGGTCTTAGACATGACATCCACATGCATTGCGTCTGCCCAGCCTCCACCCTCTCATAGTTTCACCACTGGAGAGAGTATGTGTGGGATGAATAAAGGTTGCCAGTAGTACTATTTGGGGAATTTTTACTGGCAAACAGCAAAGATAGATTACATATGAAGCAATCAAATAATCTTGAAAAGACTTAGTTGGTGAAAACAATACTAAGGAGACTTACTTTTTCAGCAGAATTACTATAACTTGGATGAGGCCTGCCATGTTTTTGAAACTTCACACTGCTTCCTGCAAGTTGCAGCCTAAAATTCGATGAACCATTCAGAAGAGTGAACTTGCCTTTCTGCTATTCTAGACCCATAAATTGGGTCTCTATCAGCCATCTCTTCCCAAAACAAACCATGCACATTGGTCTCCCATCCTAGAAGCGAATTAATAGATGAGAACATTTCCCTTTTTTTTCCATTAAAGTCTAAAAAATTAATATCAGACTAATCTTTTTAGTACTTTTTCTAATGTTTTTTTTTTCTTTCAGTTTGTTTTAATGCTAATACAGCAATTCTAGTAAGATTGGTAAAACTGGAGCTAAATGGAAAAAACGATGAGAAGATGCAATATTAAAGCTACAGATAGACAAACAATAATTGACTATTCTTAGTTTTTATGACATGATATATAGCACAATGAACGGAAGTAAATTCAGTGCTAGCAAAAGTGTGAGAATTTTGGTGAACAAAATGTAAGTCTGTTTTAAGTTTCATAATCTGTCTTGAAAGCAATATGTCAAAACATATCCAATGGAGGAAACTTTGGCATACAAAGTGATTTAGTGCAGAGCTTGGAATTTGTGATAACTGCAGCAAATAAGGCTTAAAACAAAGGAGGAAGTGCCCTGAGTTATACTCTGCTACCTGTACTTCTGTCAAACCTTGGGCTAGTAGAGGACTACAGTCACTTTGTTCTTTTGCCATTTCCTTCATCTGATAAATTCCCTCTCTTAGGTAGAGCATAGAGCAGTTAAACTTGGGTTAAGATGTGTCATCTTGATGAACATGATTGCTGGTGTGGGACACGGTGGGACAAGTATGGCCAGCATCTGAATATTTTGTATTCAGAGATGTTGTCTATGGTAGAAAACGTGTTTAAAAAAGAGAGCAATAGAGTGCATTAATGCTGATGTTATTAGTTTGGATTCTCTGTGTGAGGGATGATGCTTTAATCATCCACAAGCATAAATCTCTTCTAGTCAGAAGTTTAAGCTCTACTTCCATCACTTTAAAACAACAACACAAAGTAAAAGAACAACAAAAGTCCTTTTCCTCATGCATCTAGAGTATCAAAAACTGTTTTCCTCTTCCAGACACTTTAAAATATACTAGTAACAGGGCTGAATAGCTAGTATGGAGGAGATACTTGCCATAGCAATAAAAATTACTTTCTTAACCCTCTTTTATTTCTGGACCCTATTTGGTAATGAACAAATAGCACATAATAATAATGTGTATTCAGTGGACAATATAATTGTGTCAACTTTTCAGATGAAACAAAATGCTTACTTTTCTGTGTATGACTGAAGTGGTTGGAGCCAGCAAGTGGACTTTATGTATTCTTGTTTTAAAGCAGTATTCTTTAAGGAAAGTGAAAGAAAATATGAGTATTCACTGTCATAAAGATAATAAAAAGAATTGCTTGACTTTTAATCCCTGATTCTAATATGCCATGTATTTCTGGTGCAAAAATTAATCCTCCTAAAGCTGGTATTTGATTTTGATTTTTTTTTTTCAAAATCCAAACTTATGATACATTAAATATATTTGACCTTTTAGGTAGACAAACTGTTCAGAGACTTAAATTGCCATTTGATAGATTGTTGATCAACAGTGGTGTGTAGTGAATTCGGTTTGAAAATCTGACAGAGTGATTACATTGCCCAGATGGGTTTTAAGAGTGATAAAATGTAGATAATATTTAACATTTAACATTAATGTAGATAATATTAATAATGTCTTTTCCATATAATTTGTTGCTAGAAACTTTACTTGAAAAAAAGTTCAGATCTAAAATAATAGAAAGGAAAACTAGTTGACTGTCTGATATTTGGGATACCTCTGAACACATGCGTATTTATAGTATCATCTGCATTGAGTTTTAAGAACTGAACATAAAAACACCACCAAATAATTCAGTGAAATTTTGTCCAACTGTATTTTCCCAAATTCATTCATTTTCCCAAATTTTACCTTTTCTAAACTTGAGCAGCTTTATTGCCAGTTTTCTCTTTTGTTCATAAGTAATCCGTGCGTACTTTACATTTCTCTTCTTCTCCAACAAATGAAATTCTAGATTATGATCTTTCTTGACTAAGTGCAATAAGTATGTTGATTCACAAATGTGCTGAGTATTAATAAACCTTTTCTGAAATCTTTGGAAACATCACACATTTATTTTTCTGGAGCAGGACTTAAATTTCTACTCAATGCTACAATTTGAACCTAAGTCAAAGTGTGTAAAGTCTTTTTTCATGTTGTACCACGTGTACCTTGTGTTTAGAGATAGCCGGCAAAGTATATCATTTCATATCATTTGCATAATTTTCCTAAAGGAGAGTAAACTGAATAAAATGTAGTTTCGTCACTGGATTTTTTAAATCTATATCTCTACATGATGTTGTGCAGGCTCCTTGGTTAAGTTAGTAGGCTCCAAACTGTACAGACTTCTCTTGGTGGCTCAGCTTAGTTTTCTTTAATCTCCAGTATGTATTACAATTAAAGTATTATTCTTTCTCAATTCATTTCTTCATTCGGTAGTATTTTATCAGATGTATATATTAAAAATCTTTTACAGAACAGCTGTTAGGTCTATTGCTGTATTCCTTGTGCCTTTGACTGAACTTGTGTCTGCAGGTTTCTCTGAAATAACATCAGTTGTGCGTGTAATAAATGTGCTCTTCATTAACTTCTGCAGATTCAGTTTTCACTCGCTGCCTCTCCAGTTTTGTTCTTTTGTGCTAGTGAGCTTGCTTTGTGACTACCGGAAAGGGGAAGTTGTCCTTCATAAATGCAAATTCATAATGTCATTTGTTACTACTGTGATAGAAGCATGGCCTCAAAATAGGGGAATTTCAGCATTTCTGACAGAGAACATGTAGCTTTTACACGCCGGTAGCTAAATAGCAACTTTTGGGGGGAGAATTTTGAGCTAGATGGTCTCTGTATTTGATATAAAAAGGAAATATGTCAACCTATACATGTCTACCAAGGATTGACTTCCTGGATGCCTTGAATTTCTGATAGATGGCTAGAGGATTTTTTTTTTTCAATAAATACTTTAGCATAAATATGAACCTCTTAGAAGGGATTTATATTGATACATTTCTAATGAAATGCTCTATTCATTGGCAAGCCTTGGCTGAAACCTTTGCAACAAATAACTTATTGTGACGACCTTTTCACCTCTACATTAAATTAACTTCTCTTAACTAAATATACATATGTGCAAATACATATACATATATATATACCCACACAAAGTATATCAACTTACCAGCCTGCAAGTTTTTTTCTTTTTCAAAATGTAGGGCCTCTGAGGGTCATTGCCTCTGAGGGTCCACTTTTCACAATTTTCTGTTTGCAGTTTAGGACTGATCTAGTTCAGTTACATGATGACTGTATTCAGTTTTTGACAAAATGATTCTCAAAATGACAAAGAGCTTTTGAGCTAATCTTGCAAGGAGAAGAAAATGTATAGCCCTATGAGCATTGGTAACACTTTTGGCTTCTGCAGATGTTTTGAGAAACAAAATAACTCCTGAAATGTTCAGAGCAGTCAAAAAAATAGTAAATTTGATGTGAATTTCATTTTATGTGAATAACTAGTCAGTTATATTTTTCACAGCATTCACCCAGTTATCCAGCCATAAGTTAACGTTTTGCTGATAAGTATAAATAAACTTGCGGTTGAAGACAAGCTGTTCATAAGTAGCTTATCATCCTGAAAGAAATGAAGACTGACGGTGGCAAAAATTTCAGCCTTTTTGTGTCGTAACGGGCATCTAACTGTTCCTTGAGAGTGATTCTACTATTATTTGTACACTTCAGTGAAAAAATCTATGTCAAAATAAATAAGCAAAACAAAGATCATTGTAAAGAAAAGCACATGCTTATTGGTAACAAAATGTTTGTCTGTAATTATAAAACGCGTCAAGTAACACAAACAATTATTGTTTAACGATGCAGTTTGCAGTGATTACTCAGCAAATAGAAGGTCATACAGTGTTTGCATGTCTTTTCTGAGGAATTCAGAGAGTTCAGTTGCATGTAGTTAATAGCACTAGGGGTTGGAGGGGAGCTGTTTTGTTGCAGAGCAGCGTAAAGATCATTTATTTACCTTATCAAACTGGGAGCTGGAGTTACCACTCCAGCTGTATAAAAAAGGGATGTTGAATTTAAAAAATAAGTGTTGTATGTTTTTTTTTTTAATTTATTAAAGAAACTAAGATTATGTGTGGCTGTGTTTTCCATGCTTGACATATGATGAAAACAAATTATAAAAAAAGAACTGTTAAAGATCTAACAAAACCACTGTGCAATGTAAGAATAAAGAAGCTCACGGTTTTTACTTTTATTATTCCAAAGTTGGATAAAATGGAACTTGATCAAAAGTTTCCAAGCACCCACTGTAGGAAATTCCTGCTAATAAAGTTACATACTTGAGCATAAAAAGATATAATGAAATCCAAAAGCTAGAAACCGAAGTTAAATGTACATTTTACATGTAACAAACATTTCTAATAAGAATAACACTGGAGCAATATACTTCAGAAATCATAGATGTTTTGCTATCTGTAATGTTTAAATGAAAATAGACTATCTTGCAGAAAGAGAGTACCTCAGCTGGAAACCCTGTGAACTATAAAATTAGGATTATGGAGGTTTTTTTATTTATATCAGAATGTAAATGTAGACTATCCCTACTATAAAGCTAATTAACATCTGCAAGGTTCTATTCATTATTTAGTTAGATGCATTGGTACATTTTAACATTCGAGATATCACTCAAATCAGTGGAGAAGTTCTTTTGCAAGAAGAAAAATCTGTCCTATACTCAAGTAACATGCTAAATCAATTTTACAGTTGGTTTATATAATGGAGTAACACCATCCCACAACCACCTGCTTTGAGTGTGCTGCACATTCCTACTCAAACATGCACCAGTCGCTGCAGATTAGATGATGCACTTCCTGTGAGCAGCACTGCTGCATCTGCAGCAGCCCACGATTCCTGAATGTTTTAAAGGAGAGACTATGAAAGAGATTGCCCTTTTCCACCTCTGTAGCTTTTAATAAAAATGATGAGTGCGAGCTTCTTTAGATAGTGATTTCTGCTTATTAATGCCTTATTTTAGTGTTCATTTTTGTATGCAGGTTACTTTTAGTCTTGGGGCAGATTAGTTAAGTATTTGAAAAATGCTGGGGTCATTTATTTAAATAGCTTTTTTTCTTTTTCTTTTTTTTTTTCTTCTACTGCAGAGGTTTAATTTTGAAAAGGTGATTTTGACCTTTTGATAAGGTCCCCTCTCAATCATCTCTTCTCCAGGCTAAACAGGCCCAGCTTGCTTTCTAAAAGAACATTTTCATGTTAGAATGTTACTACTGCCACACTAATGCTTCTGGATGCATGTAGTTCTGATGCCGTTAGTTTTACTCTTGATCCCCAACTTTGTTTTCATCTTTTTTCCTTTTTATGCGTTAATTAATATATTCTGACATGTTGCCTCTGAAGATCTGAAGGAGCTTCCAGGGTGGAGACAGTGACTGACTTTTAGGTTTGAAATCCATGATGCCTGGCATATAGATGTATCACTGGTATCTCTCCCACTTAGTATCTTCAAAATGTATTCCACTCTCCTGGTTACTAGAGTCATTATTTAATAAAAAGACAAAATAAAAGAAAAAAAAAACAATCCAAAACTTGCATTACTACTATGTTTGCTCCATGTCCTGGTAGAGGATACTGGTATGAGAAGGTTTGATGAATTAAGGTTGTACTCCTCCCTGCTTGGCAACAAAGCACGAAGTTTGCAGAAGATGGGCTAAAGGGACAAAAACATGTGCTAGGTCCTCCTTTTTCTTCAATTTCTTCTACTGGAAGGACCCCAACGCAGCTCCCAGAATATCTGCAAAACACCATTGGTTAGTGACAAATGCTGTTATTTAAGCACCAGTAATTTGTGAGGTACTTCTTGGCAAATGCATATGTCGATGTGAAATATTGAAGAGTACTTTGTTTGGAATATGCTGAATAAAATCATTAGTTCATTAGGATGTTTCGCAGAAAACTGATTTAGCCTCCTGATAATGAATGGTGATAGCTGATTAATCAGGTCAATATTAGGATAATTTTTATTAATAACAATCATTAGCTAGTACCCTGTATTTATAGTGAATATAAAGCTCAAGTTAGAGTGGAGGGTTTGTTGTTTTAGGGGCTGGGAATGGGGAGGAATATAAAAATGAGGGAGAACAGTCATTAAAATGTATCCTGGGCTACCATATATTCATATTGTCCATTTTAAAAAGGTAATCTAAATGATGTACACTTTAATATTTTTTTCGCTTAGGACTCCATTCAGACTACAGTTTGGGACTAAGTGGCATTTAGACTTACCCCGTTATTCCTTTATTCTTGCCACCCTGTAATACAGTGATGATGTTTGAATTTTATGTAAAGCTTTCCATCTGTGGATAATAGTGCACTGAGATTATCATCAAAAGAGATACTGTATTTTTTTAAAAAACACTATCTCCAGTTCATAAATAGGGGAAATAAAGGCACAGAGAGGAAAAGGGATTTTTTTTTCCCCAAGGTTATCTAGCAGGAAGGCTGGCAAAGCCAGGAATAGAACTCAGGTCTCTGAGGGTGGGTGATTGCAAACTAAGTTGCATGTTTAATAACTGGAAAAGTAATTACTTAATACATAAAAGTTTTAACCCTATTTAGGGTCATTCACTGACTATGAAATTTGCTTCTGTGTGGCCCATTTTGGAAGAATTTATTACAAATTCCTTCACTTGTATGGGGGAATTAAAGATAATGCTTTTCTGACATTTGCAGTCAGTTTGGGTGGGCAGTTGGCACTTTTATTCAGGAATTTAAAGTATGCTAACAGGAGCATGTATGACAAGAAGATAGGGACCCATCTTGTAAAAATTATATGTAGGTTCTTCACCTGCCTCATACAACATGGTTGTTAACAATATATTTCATATTCCTCTCCTCTTTTGTTTTGCCTTTTGGAGAACTTCTGGAAGAGCAGTTTCTGGTTAGACTCCCTGGCTCAGCCTGGGAAGGCTGCATCATCTTGGTTAGAGAGGCTGCAATTAAGCATGCAGAAGGAAAGATCCAAAGGGACTAGGCAGAAAGCTGCATCCGTGACGTATTAGCACAATACGATGCATTGCTTTGCAGAAATGCCTCTGTCAATTCTGAGTGAAGTGGGTGGGCAGCCAGAAGCAGCACCAGAGACCATGATTTCACTCAGCGGTTGCTGTAGAGCATGTAGTGCGCAGCTGGGCCTGGGCACCTCTGCATGGTGTGTTGACAAGACAGCAATAGTTACGTGTAGGCTTTAGTGCGATATGACTCACTCTAATACACACTTAGTTTTTGAAGTTTTGGGGGTTTTTGTTTTTTGGTGTTTTTTTTAAGAAACTGCCACCAAACTGTTACTCTTCTTAGTTCTAAATCACTTATTTTTATTATCTTGATAAGTGTAAAAAAATGACACAGTTGTGTAATGTGGACTAATAATGTGTAAAAAGGAATTTAAAGTATCTCCATGTTAATTTGTGCTCTTTATTTTACATGCAAAAACATCAGGCAAGAACAAGTCGCTCATCATCGCATGTGTTCTAGGCTGACAGTGCTCATGCTTTAAGGAAATCAATGGAAAGCTAATGTGAATTCTTATGGTTTACAGCATCAAGAACATTTGAGGTTAATTAAAGGTTGATTAGAGGTTAATTGATAGGCCCCTTTCTTTCTTTCTGTCTGTCTGTCTTTCTGTCTTTCTGTCTCATTTTTTTCTTCTCCCTCCCCTCTCTTCTGCTAATAACAGAACTATTAGAAGCCTTAACTCTGACTGCAACAGCCTGGGCAGGCCTGGTGTTGATTGCTACTGCCAGCATGAGAGCGGTGCTGCAGTCCTGCAGCTCCAGTTCTTAATCAACGAGGTAAGCATATGCTATTCAGGTTATTCCATATAAATGTAGTTGCATAAAGCAATTGGTGTGTTGTACCTGAGTGACAGATTTTTCCATATGGCAAATTGAGCTAACAGGTAACCGGCTAACATCCAAAAGACATTTACTATATGGATTCTTAGAAGGCTATTTAAGAGGTTTCATATGGGGAAAAGTGTTGCATACATCAGTATGTATGTATTTTATACACCAGTATAAAATATTGAACAAAAGGCAGTCAATACACTACTCTGTATAGATAGATGTAAAATTCCATAAATTACTGAATCTGCTGTACAGTTCTGTTTCAAATAGAAAATAATAAACAAGTTCAATTTTTCTACAGAAGGATGATGATAGTGACTGCCTCAAAGTTCACACGTTGAGAGTAGGCTACTTGTGTCAAGGAAAAGCAATTACAGGAATTATCAATCAAGCCAGTATGTGTAATCTTTGTAAATGGTTTGTTAACACCAAATTTGAACAATATATATGAATGGTGAGAAATGGTAGCTTGCTCTGTTCAGAAAGTCTCTGGAGATACTAACAGGCAAAAAGATTCTGCTGAACATATAAATATATTTTTGTCAGAAGCTCATAACTTGGCCAAATTCAGAAACTATTCTTAGTTTAATTTTACTTATTTTTTTCTGTAAAATAAGGAAACATTTCTGACAGTTTTAAGTCCTCCATGGAGATATTGCAGTTTCTCAAGCAAGTGCTTGAGTTATCTTTTTTTAAGTCTGGCAAAAAAAAAAAAAATCAATACTCTTGCGTGGAAAGTACTTCAAAATATCAGTCCACTCAAATCCTTCAGAGAAAGGCAGAGAAGACAAGAAATATGGAAGACAAGATTTGAATCAATTCATTCTTTTTGCTGGGTGATTAAAAGAAGCCCTAAATTAAACCCTATGTGGGATTAATTTGATCTCTGTGGAGGAGATAATTCACTTGCTGACATTGGTCTAAACTCCTTGGGAAATGAGAAAGTATAGATTACTCTGTATTAGAGAGATCTCACTTCATAAATTCCATTTGCATATGTTGATATTGAAAAGAACAGATGCTAGGATTAGGAACAATATCCAAGATGCAAAGAGAGAGCTTTAACTCCATTAGGCAGCCATGGTTGGTATGACCTAATCTTTCAGTTACAGCCTGCTCTGCCCCCAGAATTGAGCATCACCTGCTGCTGAGGCAATATCTATTGGTTCCCTACAAAAAATGTAGGGATTGATAGGTCAGGTAGGGACACTAGACCTGATTAAGGTGTAAATTTAATATGTAATATGTTTAATATGTGTATGCACGTGAAGAAGATGGCTTCTTCTGCATTCCGTTTTGCCTTGGCCTCACTAGTCCTTGATGAGGAGAAACACAGTATGAAGCGTATGATTACTGCCAGCTGTCCAGGCAGATAGAGATCTGGACCTTGGAAGGAGTCCATTTCTTGGGGGCCAGAAGCAGCACCAGTCTCCAGAGTATTAGTGATATATAACAGAGACTCCTTTCTTTTGTCTGTATCTATTAATTCTTTGTAGTTCTTGCCATGCTAGCCGTGTTTACTTTCTTACCTGCTTTACCTTGTTCCAATTTTGAATTTCTTGTTTTCTTGATGTGACCCTAAGCTGAGCTTGGCACTGTTGCTTGTGCATGTGTGTTTACTTACTAATCTCTTTTTCCTTCTGTTATATCCTTCAGCTTCACCTTTTCAACTAAAGGCTGTCTCTTCTCCATTTTCATTAATCTCTATGCTTGCTCTTCCCACTGTAGAAATACAGAGTTTTAATTTAACTTTGGCTGATCGTGTACTGATTTAAAATGCTCACCAGATCAGCTCAAATTGTCTTTTTTTTTTTTTTACAGTAGAAAATGTTTTTGCACAGGGAAACAAATATTTCTCAGAAATTTTACAGCTTTCTTCAGATGGATCATTGAAATTGAGCATCACTTAAAAATAAAAATCTGCAGAAGAATAATCTGTTGCGCTATATTTTGTGTCTGCTCTAGGGTGCTTTGGTCAGTGCATGCGCAGATGACACACTTCATTTGTGGAATCTGAGACAGAAACGACCAGCTATCCTTCATTCTCTGAAATTTAATCGAGAACGGTAAGAGTATATAACACGAAATGTTAATCTTACTTTAAAAAATACTGCAAATTATTTTGTCATTCTAATAAGAGAAATACAATTTTTGTCTTGAATTTCTTTATTCCATTCTTTGAATTTTACTTCCAAAGAACAAAACCACTTTGTGTTACAGCAACCTTCTCAGGATCAGAACAATTTTGTCTCCTTTTTGTTAAAAATGTTTTCAATTTTACCATCCATTTACGTAAAGAGATGTTAAAGGCTGGGCACAAGCGCTGTGACCTTTTAGGCTGGTCTGATGTTAAGTACAAGCCGGAGTACCTCAGCTGGATGCATCAGGGAAAGAATCACTTTCTCTACCTTGAAAGGATTTTTTTTCCTGTCAAATACTGGAATTTTGGCATCAGTAATTTGTGAAATTTACATTATTATGGTAATCTCAAATTCCAGGATCACTTTTTCCAAATTTTACTATTTCAGTATAAATCCCTACACAAAATAGATTCATCAATAGTTTGTATTTTCAAACTCAAATAGAGAGAAATTGGGCACCATAATCTATATTTAGCTGCTCAAATAAAGCATGCTACAATACTAGGAAGACTGATACACTTAATACTACAGAAAGTAGTGTGGAGTTTGGTCAGTAATCAGAAGAACAAGTTTCAGTGCACAAATGCAACAGCTGTTTTCTGCGAAATCTTAACCAGTACTGTCAGGTACAATTCTGTATTTTAATTTTGAAATGGACTTTTTTTTTAATGTTATTGTAATACATAGCACAGTGTTGATTGGTGGTTTAAGTGAGGTTGTGATTCTGCTAATATATGTACTTGTTCTTTCTGGAGGAGTAATTGTGAAAGCAATCAGTATTCACATTACTATAGCTGTGAAGTAAACAGACCTTCATCTGGAGCAAATCTGAAAGTTGCTAAAGAAATGTGTTTTCTCTTTTTTTTTTTTTCTTTGTTACATCCACATCCATATAGTGGATCTGTATCTGTATTGTGCTTGCACTTAAACTCACAACTTAATGGCATTTTGTTATGGGAAGTACTACATAATTATTTAGAAAATATAGTTCTGATTTCAGAGAGTTTATAATGTATAGGAAAAATATACTAAGTGGTTGGGACTGGGGTGGGTATGGGGGAGGATGGCAAAAATTATTTGTATGTTTTCTAGCTGCTTCTGGACAATAGGTCATAGTATATATAAAATTTTGTACAAATAAAATACATAATATATGCAATTATTTTTCTTGAATCTACTCTCATGCTGTAGGTAAATTATCCCCATTTAGTGGTTGATAAAATAAATGTTATATAAACTATTCCAGTATGTCTTGGTCTAACTTGTCCAGGCAGCAGCCTTCCTTTCAACCTAAGGAATCTATACTTACCAGAATGCAGTGCCTGTCCATCTATTTGGTTGTCTTTGGCTATAGAAGTCTCTGGCATCTATTCGGCTGAAAAAGGTTAGCATGATATCCTGATCAGAGTTGTTTTAGAATTTCTTGCTAAAATAATCCCACACGTATTTGGGCTTAAATGAGAGCAAAACATGTGTTGTAACATTTTACTGCAAATTTTATTTCTTTCTGATAGCTTAAAGCACCAGGAAAAATATTTGGAGGCAAGTTATTTGGAATCCTGGAAAGCTCAGTGTAAAACTAAATTTTGTGTCTTTGAGATTAAAAAATATTTTTGCTTAAATATATAGATGTTTATAAAGAAAAAATGAAAGAAATAATGTATAGCTAGCTAGCCTCCTATCAAAATTAGTAAATTGTGAGTACAAAGAAATCCAACAATCTAATATCAGTTTGATTATGCATATTTTAAATAGCTGGTACAGTCACTATCCTTGAAAAGCACTTAATTCTTAAGTAAATGTCCTGATCCCCTGGTATATAATAATGGCAAATAAACACATCCAGTTTTAAGGCTAAAGAAGACGAGTGTTTTTAATAAGTATGAAGAAATAACTTTGTAGACAAGAATTCTTTCTAGCGGATCGTTCAAGTGCAGCTTAGCTGTAAGAATGGAGCACGTTCCTACTTCCAATTTTACTATTTGCATATTACTCCCTGAGGGTTTATTAAGATGAACATAGAGTATTTTTGTCTTCTTGACATGCGGTTTGACTTTCTGAACATTTGAGAGATTTATTTTATACAATAATGCGCAACATAATGCACTTTAACATAAAATTTTGGTATTGTATCTTTGCATGTGATGAAAAAGGTCATCAAGATACATATATATGTTATTTTTTGTAGGATGGATGAATCCTACCTAAGTCTTTGTGCATGAGTTAGTGTGTTTTGTTCTCTTGTGACAGTGTTCATATTGTTGAACTGTTTAATTGTGTTTCAGGACACCTAAGAGAGCGGGATAACAGACTAATATCTGCTCATTGTAGTCTTCACGTACATGTGTAACTAAGTATTTAATTCAAATTTCCTCAAGTTTATATACATTCTTTCTCTTCCCCTCTCTCGAGCATCAAAAACATTTGTTCTGTTCTTCAGATGCTGGCAGCAATATATATCAACAGTGACAAGAACTCTGCAACCAAGATCTGTGTTTGTATTCAATAGCTTTACAGAAAACAGCTTATCTGTTGTTTGCCATGTAACACTCAGTATAGAGACAGTGAGTAGGTTGTACTTCACTAACGGAATGCCCTTCGGTAACCATTAAGTCATACAAACCTTTCTAGATCTGCTTCTTCTGATTTTTTGCACAAATATTTTGCCTCTTGTGAGCGGTTATGCAAGCTACGTTCTTAGGGACCTGTAAACTCCTAGAATATTGTAGCACTGCTCCAATAATTCCAGGACATACTATTTCATCATGAACAATACTCACCTGTTTCTAACAATTCACTGGACCTTTACTTTGGTGCAAGCGTAGAAGAAACACTGAAGAATGAGGCATAATGGCGAAATCTTCTTCCTGTAACTGGAAGGTAGATCAGAGCATTAGGAACATTCAAAATAGTATAAATGTAATCATTTAGCTTTAGTGCTTGGCACCATACCAAGAGATGTAGTGATAAAGCTGTTACTCAAAGATATGCTTGATGGAAGCATCATGGTTAAATGATATGATTTGATATTCATTTACAAGGAAAAAGAGTGGGTAACGCTTTTTGGCTTGTGCAGATACGCCATAACAATGGCTTCCAAAACTCTTGAGGGATGTTCCATAGATTCATCCGCTTACTTCTTTGATATTGTAGAACATGCCAGACATTTCAGGGAAGATAAATAACTTGGCTAAGGGAAATAGCTGTTGTCTTTAGCAGCTTTAAAGAACATTAAGATGAAAATGACCTACCAAGAACTATAATAGACTGTAATTATTTCTTTGTACAGCTAGAGGAGACTGCAGACTTCAGTAAGTATGACTTTAAAAGTAAAACAATTAACATAGTTTTCTTGTTCAAGATAAATGATTAAAAAAAAAAACAGCAAGGAGTACAGAGTGAAATCCAAGTCTTTTAGATTTGGATGCATTAGCTTCACTTATGAATATGGTTCATTTCCTGTTTTTCCAAAGCTGAGGTAGTGCAGTTGTGTTGTAACTGAGCCTTCCTCTTCTTCCTATTTCAATGAGTGCTAGTTGGCATATTCCAAGGGAACTGATAGCGCTATATCGTATTTCATGTTCTCATTATACTCGTCACACATAAATACAGTATGTTTTTGTACATACAAGTATGTTGGGTCTTTAAATCTATCTTCATGCGCTGGTCACAACTGTTATAACTGTATAAGGAGGTGTTCTTCTATAGGGTAACCAGCAGGTAACAAAGTCTCTATGACTGGCTTTGAAGCACTTTCAGTGTAATGGGTGCGTTGGCACAGAGGAAGAGGAGCCTTTTAACGGGTAACTTTCAGAGTAGTTCTCAATCAGTTTTAATTTAATATTTTTTAATTCATATGTTGCTTATTTTCTGATATATAAATGGGGATTACTGCAATGCTTGGAAATAGAGAGGAAAGAAATACCTTCTCGGATCAGGTGCCATTTCTTTTGTGTGTTTGCTCTTTATTCTTTTCTGAGAATAGATAGAGCCTTGCTGTACCTTTGCATGATTTTCTGTTCTGTGTTAGTGAGTTTGCTTCATCAACATGACAGCATGAAGCTATTAAATTAATATTGGTGACTGGCTTCTGTGTTCTCTGTGCGTGTTAGATCCTTACAAGATCCTAGACTTAGATTATATCTAATTGGCTATTCAAGGAACTGAATTCCTGTGATAGTTTGCCTGCTGGTAAGTGAGGCACCTGATTTGTGTAACTGCAAATTCTGTATTGTTTGTGTGCTTTCAAAATACAGAGGCCTATTATCAAATATGAAAATAATTAATAAGTTCAGTTGAGCACATCTGTGCTCTAGTACAACACAGATTCTAATTACAATTTTTATAAAGACCTTTTACAGAGAGAGGAAGTCTGTGGAAATGATGATTATGATAGAAAAAATTGAAGGGGATAAAACAAGCCATGGTGTTGATCATCATTGACTTCCACTCTTGAAGAAGTTTTTCCAAGAACTTCTTTTTGGTCTTATGAAGCATTATTGACAAATGTGGAAATTAGTATAATATGCTCAAGAGAGGCAAAAACTGATTTTTTTTTTTTTTTTAGGAGTCTGTAAACTATCTTTCAAAGCCTTAATGAACAAGTCAGATAGGAAGAGCCTGAAAAATATTTATTACAAACTTACAAATCTAAATGACATGAGATAACTGTTGAGTGAAAATTACCACTTGAATTTCTGCCTGGAAGGGAGACGCACACAAAGGCAAACTTTGTGTTTTGAAAAATTTAGGATTTCAGATACCTGCAATATATATTTTTCTCCTTTCATGTTATGCAATTCAACAGAGAACAAGTGTTCAAAACAGCAGCATGTTGAGGTCAAGAATCATTAGTTTCAATGTCTTGGACTTATGACATGATAGAATTCCACAAAAGTAGAGTGCAAATCTACATCATTCCTAGTATTTTCTCTTTTAATGAGTCTTAAAAATAGAGGTTTTCCCGTGGGCTGGAACTCAAGGGCCTCCTCAGTCTTGTTCCCTACAGTTACAGGCCAAGCATCTCATATAGTTCTTTTCATATAATGATCAAACTATTCTTTAACTATCGGTCTTAAATACAGCGCTCTTATTAAGGAAAATGACTTTAGAACCTTTTTTTTTTTTTTTCTTCCTTCACTACAAAAATCAAGATTCTGTGTTTTCCTTCATAAATTTTTCTCGGTTTCCCTTTTTCCCCTTATTGTTCTGTCTTCTCTTATCAACTGTAAATGAGCTGAAGACTGTGGACTTTACCATTAGCATTTTCTCTCTAATCTCTGCAGGAATATGCTTTCTGATGCGTATCTAAATAATATCTTCTTTGACATGGTTTCCTTTCACAGTGCTTGTTGTCTTGCTACTATATGCATTACACTTGACTGATATATATCTAGCTATCATGAATTGTTCTGCTTTTCAGTATAATCCTTCAAGAATGAAGTGAAGCAGGGCATATCAAATTGAAATGAAATTTTTTGATCACTTTCATATCATAAGTTTCAACACTAAAGCAGAAGGTCTTATTCCTTGACTTCTGAGGCCTTACCCATTCCACTTTAAATTTCAGCCCATTTCCTATACTCTATTGGTGCAGATTATCTTTCCTTTGCAATACTGTTCACCCAAAACATGTCCTGTTTGACAAGTCCACTTATGATATCAAATAAGATAACTGTATTCCCTTAAAATGGGGCAGAAATAGACATTAGAACTAGAATTTTACAGTAATGTTTCTGATAAATGTTTTATTTAAAATTTATTACATCTCCTACATTTACATTGTTTAAAATATGTTCTTCTAGGATGAAATTGGGATATTCTGGAATAGTCTGCCATTGAGGAAAAAAAACCTGATGCAACTTTTAAATCCTGTGACTTTAAGTGTCTTATGAATAAGTCTTGCAAGTGAATGTCTAAGAGGTCTGTCATTCCTTAGGTTGGTGTTTCACCCTTTGCCTTCACAAATATAGATGCTATTTCTGATATTTTCTATAGCTGTGAACCAGTAGTTATTAAAGATCCTTGTTACCACACTTGTAATTTCATTTCATTTATCTTCTGTTTTAGAATTTGTCCTTAATTTACATCTAGTTTGGGTGTAGTCCAGCAGGCTTGTCCTCATTACTGTAGCTTTTCAAAATTTATCCTTTTAAAACTCAAAACCTTAGCTAGTATACGTTGTGCATACCTGATCAATCTCAGCAAGTAATAATAATATAGTCACAGCAGCACAGACAATGGCACAGACTAATTTTATTTTATTATTATTTTATTTTGGTTTGGTTTTTATGCTTATTTCACTGCATGACTTTAGTGCACTAGGAGCTGGTGCCAAGGTAGTGGAAATGCTGCAAGTACTTAAACAGGCTAGTTGCGCGTTTGACCATTACTCTGAAACACAGGTGTTGTTTGCTACTGTAAAACAACAAAACAACAATGCAGTATTATTGGTCATAGTTGGGTCATCTCCTTCTTATCATACATGCTTGTATTAGGCAACAGCACAAAAACTTATCTTGAAAAATTTAAATAAGTTCAGACAGGAGTGTAAATTCCAAGTCATTGTGGAATGGTCTATATTATCAGTTGGATTTTTCAGGTTACTACAATATATTGTTACAGGAATTTGATTTGATCTTGGAAACCATATCACCCCCTTCCTGTTCAAGCACATGGCAGTATCCATGCAATGATTTCAACAAATTCAAGCTTTAGGCAGTATCCAATGCAATGATTTAGGATACTTTTCTTTCTTTCATGATAGACTCTGGACATTGCACCAGTAAATCAGAAATAGAATTATTAATGTCAATGTTGAGATTTTCCCATTAAGTGTAAGCAAGAAGAGAGACTACAGATTGCAGAAAAACAAGGACCGATAATCACAGAGTCCCTGTCTGCTGAAGCATAACAAACCATAACAGCTGGTCTGCAGTAAGGCTACAGGATTATAATTGTTGGAAGTGGTTTTATTTTTTTGAAGTGTGTATACAAAGGAAACCTATACTCATGTACATATAAAACTTTTTTTTTAAGCTTTCAAGCCAATTACAGTATCTTAATACTATTCTGATAGATTTAGTTCAGCCTTCTCGAAGCTAGGCAAAGCCAAGCTGTTTAGCAGAAGGTAAGCTTCAACCTTTCATCTTTGATCTATGTCTCAAATTTCTTTTTGAAGCTATAAAATTGGGAAGCCAAAAATGCATTTTCTTTTCATAGCATCAGTGTTGGATGAAATGAAGACAGAAACTATTCTTATTTTATTATTTTCTTTCAATGCAGCTTCTGCAAAGTCAATGAAAGAAATAAATCTTTGTTTTTTTCTCTTGAGAATTCCACTACACTCTCTCATCCTTTGTTTTTTGGCTTTCCCTGCATTGCTAAGATGAAACAGAGTGACTCTTCTTGTGGACTGCATTGTCCATCACTGTCACAATGTTTGGCATTACAGCTACATTTTTACTTAACTTTTAAAGAATTAATAGAGAACAGGTGAAATACTATAAAAAAAAAACAGTGATTTTGTAAGGCAGCAGACAAGGGAAAAATTGTGCATGTTGTTTTCATCTTCAAGGGAAAGATAATCTAGTATGTTTGCCTACCGCATTTGGTGAATTTTTATCACTTCATTGATGATTTTGTTGAGCTTTTTTCAGCTCTTTCTTAGGCCTCATGCTGTCATCAGAAACAAATTGGAAGGCAATGGGAAGGTGGAAAGTCTGCTGCTTGCTTAATGCACCTTTTTTCGGTTAGGGAAGCAAGTTTCTATGCTGAAATTATGTGTAGTTTCCTTGTCTTGTTCCTTAGTTCCAAGCCCTCTGATTATTATACCTGTTTGGCCCACTGGGTAGTTATTGTGTTGTGTTAAAGGTCTAGTCAGGGGGAGCATATCATGGTCAATGACCTGTCCTCACTTAAAAAGCATAAAACAGGTGACAAATGAGAGCGTCTTTTTGTATGTTTGTGCCAGCGAAAGGAGTTTTCTGTCATCCTAGAGTTGAAACAAGTTAGTAGTAATACAGGCTACAGAAGTTGTGATGCTTTTGCAAGTTTGGATTTTAAGAATGACCTTTAAATTATTCTGGAGTTCTAAGAATGCCAATTAAAATGATGCGGTGTTGCTGTTGCAGATAGTCATTAAGTTACTGAGAGTCTGGATTTAAGTGTCTGTTTATTTTGTTTTTTGTTGTCTTGTAATGGGGTACTGTGCAGTTGTCTTTTTGGATGTGTTATGACATATGAAATACGATGAGAGGATGTTTTATGGAGTTGGAAGAAAGTTAAGAAATAAAACATAAAAAATAGGAAATAATAAAATAATAAAAGAACTTGGTGTATACTTTGTATTTCAGGTGTCCTTCCAAAGCTTTGTCTAAATGCATAAATAATGTCTACACTAAAGGGAGATCTCCAGGTTTATGCACTTAATCTAGTAAAATGTAGTGCATCTAATATATTTTTGAAAATGCATTTTCTGATTTGTCTAGTTTCTTTTAAGTTTGAGTTGTTAACAGCTTGTGAATAATTGATGATAACACCCATTATAAACGTTCGTATAGTTGCTGCATTAACATTTTAACAATCATTTGTGGCTTAAAACAAGTATTTACTACTATGGTAGTTGCGACTGCAAACTTACGTAAAACTTACTTAAAATGGTAGGCTCACAACTGAAGAATAGCCCTAACTTTACACCTATGGAGTTATTCCATCTGTCCAGAAGTTTTGCAGGGGTACTGAACACTTCTGGTGAAACAGAAACATAACCTGCTTTCATTAAGGACTGTTTTAGTAGGAAGGAAGAAAGGAAAAGATGTGAAAATATTACTGATAATGCTTTGCGTTGCTCTTCATATTTTAGCTTCTAACACTTTAAAAGGTTAATCATGAAAATCCAAGGTGCTTCAGAACATGGCAGGAAATAATTAAAAAAATCCAGCTGATGTTAAAAACATCTTGAGAGGGAAACACTCTTTCCAAATAGTATTTATGGAAACTGTGTATATAATTAACTGTGTTAATTATACAGTGCTTTCACAAATAGAAGAATAGTTTGTTTAGTTTCAGATGTTTATATTGCAATTATAGATTAGACACACAGAATTCTGATTATTGTACTTCAGCATTTACAGGGAATCTTCCTTTCCTGGAATTCCTTAAATCAAGATGGATATCTTTCAGGATGGTCTTGATCAAGAAGTAATTTGAAGAAATTCTATAGTCCTTATTAAGCAGAAGAGATGAGCCACAAATATTTATTTCTTATTTTATAATCTATAGATGAAGTTACTACTGTTGTGCAAGCAACAACTATGATGAATACTTGTATCTAAGGCACTGTAAAATAGAAACAAAAAAATAGTTTGTGGATTGGTGAGATGTTGCATTGTCATACTTGAACATCGATGAACAGATGTATGGCACCTTCTCAGGAAGGAATTACCTGTTACAGCTGTCTTGATTACATATTTGTGGGGGCAATCCATTTTACAATCTCATTCTTTAGCAGAGTGCTCTCTGCAGACTATCTGCCCCTTTGAAAAGCCTAAGGCTAAGTCATGTCTTCAAGTGGTCCTATTGCTGTATTGACTTTTCAGTTGGCAAATAGCCACTGTACCTTATAGGCTGAACAATATTTAATTAATATTTAATTAATTAGTTAATTGTCAACAGTTTGTGACTTTCATTAATAAGCTACAATTTATTGCTACGAATGATTCATGGGGTGGTTATAAAAAGCAAATTCAGAGGAGTCACATTCAGTTCATGATTAAATGATGGGAAAATAGAAATTCCGGTTATATTGGTCATTAAATATTTTTTACTCACCCTGCACTCTAATTGTCTCTAATTGTAGCTAAAAAATTGTAGGGTATACATTGTAGCTAAAAAACGATAAAGAGTAATTTTGAGCAGTCTATATAATAGCTGGAAAAGACTAGCGATGATAATGTTTGTGCAATGTTTTCTAAATATCATTTTCCTTAATAATGCTTTTGTGTTCAGAGATCTGCAAATAATAATGGGGTTTTATACTGCAATGCCTTCATGGTGCTGTCATCAGCATCTAACACAAGCTATGTAGTTTATTTTCAGCTCTGCTTAAATTTCTCCCATGTAAGTAATGAAAACATAAAATAAAAAAGAACAATTTGTGTTAATGTAAAAGAAAGGTTGACCGACAATGTTAGAGGAAATTATACTTAGAACATAAAAAGGTTTTCTTATTTTAAATTACAGCCAAATCACACTTAAAGAAAGATGGACCACAAAGATCAGTGTCAAAGATTTGATCACTCTACTGGGATCTAACATGAACTCTGATTCATCCATCTCAGTGTTTTTCCAAATTTGTTTTGAGGTAAAATAAAACAAAAAAAAACAAAGCTAAGCTTTATATTGCCCTCTTAATGTGCATTAGAGCTCACTTTTGGCATACATGTTTTCCAATTTAATTTTGATTTGTACCTCATGTCCCATAACTACTGTATTTTAACTATATTATGGTTGTTACCAGCCTGTCTCTCATTAGTGCTAAAGTAATCACCATTAACTATGAAGTTTTGATCTCGCAATCTCTTCTTTTTCCTGCTGAGGATATAATAAGTAATAAGGAACATCTGCTTTTTCAAATAAAACTTGATTTGCATTTTTTGATCATTGCTGATGCACAATCATGTGAAAAATGAATATTTGTCAAATATTTTATTGACAGAAGGACTAAAAATGATGAGATATATAAGCAAATAAATGCATCTTTTGATAATTGATATTTTTGAAACTTTTTTTCAATACTCCAATGCCTGATTCCATGCCAAGAATTCCATGCCTTTTTGTGGTTTTCTTTCTATTTGAGTCATGGTGAAATTATTATGCTGACCTAACCTGCCTAAGTGGGACTACTATAAACGTATGGACTGACTTTGTGTGGGTTGTGGAGAATGTATTTTGAATGAAAGAAAGCTTTATGTTGTGATATGGTGTCACTGAGACCCTGAAATGGAAAGCTGTCCAGATAAATTGAATTGCTGTAAATTTAATGTGACTGAGTCATGGCAAGTTATTAATTAAAAATGTTTACTATATTTTTACGTCAGGCTTGGACACTATGCACATGCTTTAACTAAAATCACCTAAATGTTTAGATTAAACATTAGGGCTTTAATGATGGAGTTCATCTTGGATTTCTACCTTCCTAGGACTTCCTGGTGAATAGGTCCCCTGTGCTGCAGAGGAATCTCTGTTATCAGAGATAGACACAGCTCCGTCCACCAACTTTACAGCCATCTGGCTGCAAACACACAACGTGATACGGAGGACAGGCTGCATAGATTACTGATAATGCACACCATAACTGCCCTACTGCCTTTATACACCCTAACTATTTGCATGATTAAATATACAGGAATCCTCCTTACTTTTTTTTTTTTCATTTTCTAAAGAACCAGAACACCTCTATTTGTGTTGGGCCTTAAATCATTCATTTGCTTTATTGGCCATTTCTTCAGAACTGTAAGTTTATTTGCATATTCTTATTCCTAGTGGGTTTTTAAAATTATTTTAAAGCGGCATTCTTAGGTGTTCTTTCATACTTATTATCCAGTTACCTAACATCTACTGTTTCAATTATTTATTTTAAGGAAACTGGTTTTTGAAAAATGTGTTCTGAAAATCATTATATTTTCTCTCTCTCTCTCTCTCTCTTTTTTTTATTCAGAATCAGTTTAGATAAATATTTTGAAGTTGTAAAGTAAATTTTGACATTTGAATTCTAACTAATCTTTAACAATAGTCTGGTAGGTCCTTCAAGGTTGGAAGGTGCTTAGATAGCTGATGAGCTCTGGTATTCTGTGTAACCCAGGGAGAAGAAAAAATACCTCCAGAGGGCAACTAGCTTTTAATTAAGGTTCTCTGAATGATCTGCTGGTCTGAACTAATTATTGCCTGTACATACAGCTTGGACTTCTGCTCATGTGTTTCAGGTAGCGTACTGGTTTGTTAGACCTCATGAATACTTGACTAAATGTACTTATGTACATTTTGTGAGCTAAAGCAATAATTTCAGCAATAACACCGGCTTGTGAACCCACCAAAAGCAGCCCAAGGCTTTCTGAGGATGCTGGATACTGTCTTCAGAAAGGGGCAGTCTATTTTCAGTCACTGAAGAATGAGGGGAACCAACTAGGAGTCTGACCTTATTTGCATGTCAGTGAGCACATTTTGTGTTCTTTTTTATTCAGAAAAGCCAAAGCATTAAAAGGGAGTAGGAGGTCTGAAATAACATTTTTGCTTGCTGATGTAGGGAGGAGAAGATTACATATGAAGTCACAAGGCACCCTGGACAGCTGTAGATACCACTACTGGCATGAAGAAATCTTGCACAGGTCCGACACAAAGGCAAGGCCTTCTCCAGCACTCCTCCTTTGCTGCTGCAAAACAGGCCACAGGTTTCTCTAAAAAGAGCAGTTTTAAAAGAGGACCTGATAGAACAGCATGGAATGATTAGCTAGTACCAGGGGTGATGGCCAGGGACGGTTTGAGAACCCAGGTCGGGTAATCTAGTTTGGGAAGTTTCCAAGAGGAAATTAGAGCTGATGTCTGTTTTTAGTGGGAACCTGTAGAAACCAACCCCTTCTTACTGCAGTCAGCACCTGGCGTGAGGGTTGCTGTGAGTTGTATGCTTACCCATGTTTATCTATAGGGGAGAAGGTATATGTTAATATAAATTCCTTAGCGGTTTCGGTTTCAAGAAATGAGAAAGTGAATAATGAAATTGGGCAAACTGTTTATTAAAAGAAAACATTTTGACAAAACTACTATTTATTTCTCCCTCCCAGACCCAAGGAAAAACATTTCAGGAAACATGTTCATTTAAAGAAAAAAAAAATAACAAAGCAGAAGGAAATGGTCGGGACATTATCTTTTTTATTTCTGAGCAATGTATTTTCTTCTTTTCCATATTGCCGCAAGGAAGATGGTATTAAGTCAGGAATAATATATTCATTTTTAAAATGAAGTTTTTTTTTCTTAGCACTTTTGATGATGTCGCGTTAGTTTATGAAAATCCTGAATCCTGAAATTTATCTAATGAATTTTTGTATAATAAATTCTCATTTAAATGTGTTGTTTGTTTGTTTGTTTGTTTTTTACATTTTACATCCTGCTTTGTGTTTTGAATACCTTGAAAAACAGACACAATATTCCAGTCTATTTTTGGCTACATATAAGTTCCTTTCATGGTATCAGTCTGTATTTTTTACTGTATTTTACCACATGCCATGAGATTCATATTGGTTTTGTTGCTGTTTAGCATCTGGCTCCCGGGAATGTAGAATACTCATAGATCTGGCCAAGTTCCTGTAAGTGGTCAAAGTTGAACAAATTTTCAGGACTCCATTTAATCAGGTTTCATGTTACTTTGTTCACATTTACAACTTGTTTGACAAAGTTCAGGCAGAAGTGATTCATACTTAATAAGCACATTCACATCGTCTTAATCAACCTTCCTTTCCCCACTCCAACTACTTGGTTGTTTTTTGTACAGGCATCAAAAAACACCTTAATTTGCTTGGAGCATATATGACTAGTAGAGGGATGCCTTTCTTCCATAGTGAAAACTACAGGATCAGACTACAGTGTTGTCTCCTGTTACTTGGTCTGTCTACTAGCTAGTATAACTTTCACACAATTATATTATTGTAGTGGAAAACCAGGATGTTTTATGTATATTTTGCATATATGTTTGTCAGTTGTTTGAATTTCATATTATATATATATTGGGCTTCATTTTAAACTGTATTCTTGAAAGACAGATAGAGACATACAGAGACTTCTATACTTCTATCCTGATTACTGTTTTTTGTTGTCTATTTATTTATTTATTTATTTTAGACATACAGATTTTCTTTAAGAGGATAGTATACTCTTAAAGTAGGGCCTTCCTCATCAAACATTGCTCTTATATTTTTAAGCCCAAGGTGTACAAATGGAGAAAATGCAATATCTGGGCAAGCAGACTTCTATTTGAAGGCTGGGGTTGTTATACTTGCAGGACCATAACTGACAATTATTAGAAACAAATTTCAAAAATGAAAAATACCAAGTAAGAGCAATGTTGCATTGTGGCAGAAGTGATTTTAAGTCTTTGTTCATCATTAAGATACTGGATCAGGCTTTGGAGATGCACATGATTTTTTGCAATACACCATACTGGCTTGTGAGTGGGTTTGTCAGAATAATGGCAATTACTATGGTTCAGCATGAACTTAAACCTGCTAGCCTGATGACACAAATGCAAGAATTTGGAGTAGCAGCATTCAAGTCAACCAAGGGTTTACTCTGTCATTCACGAGTCAACTATCGGTCATTAGATAACTACATTTCATTAGATAACTACATTTTCACTGCTTTCAAAGTCACTTTTTTTTCTCCTTCTGTAATTTAGCAGTTTACTACAAAGAATAAGCATTAATGTGAGGTGCTTAAAAGATTAATCAACCAGGCATCCAGACAGCTTTATGCATGAGGCTGAAACCTAGTAAAGCATGCGAGTGCCACAGTTTCGAGTACAAGAGAGAAAAGCAGAGCTAGTACAGAAAAACAGAAAACTATAAACTAGAAAACCAGAAATTTGGTCTAAATATGAATCTGACCAGAAGTCTAGCAAATGGTGCCTCTGAAGAGAAATAAATTGTGTTGTTCGATTTAAAGAAGAAAAGGATTGTGGAAGACATGAAAATATGAAATCTTTCTCACTCTAAAACTGCTAAGTGGAAAAGGTAACCTTTTCAATGTATCCTTTATGAACAGAACAATAAAACTAGGGGCTTAAATTACAGCAAGCAAAATTATTGTTATTTTTTTTTAGATGTTTGCCAATTTTACTGCACCCACAATTAACAGTTGTTGCTTGAAGACATTTTAGTTTATACACATTAAGCTGTAATTTCCATTCTGAAAGCTATTGTCTTGAAAAACTTGATTCTCTTTACACTGAAGGTAGGCAAATCATTGCCATAATGAGATCACTAATAAAATGTACCCCTGTGCAGATAGACAGAACAAAGCCTGTGTCACGTTTCTGTCTCACTCGAATCAACAAATAGCCTGAATACCTGTGAAGGGTAAGCCTTTTGCTGGAGTCCTTGTTTAATGATAGTTTTCCCCATAAATCAGGATTCAAAGACAGCATATCTCAACTCTGTTAGATCTAGCATAAAATATAATGTCCCAAACCAGGAATGTTTACAGAAAATATGTGAAATCTGTAATAATGTTAAACAAATCCTTTAATTTCAAGTGTGGTTCTTCTCCTCAGAGGACTTCACATATTTAAGGTTAGATTATTGGAAGATAACCAACACTCCTCTCATTCTTTTATAATGAATTCAAAAAGATTGCTTTACCATAAGAATATAACTTGGAAATATGTATTTTCATGAATGCTGTTCATTGTTTGATTTTCGTTTTTTAGGATAAAAATTATTGCATAACTCTCCAGCTTGTATATCAAAGCTAGAAATACTTGGCTTGTGGAATTGACTGATAAAAATTGACATGTGGCATAGCAAGTGAAATGCCTGCTTTTTGTCAAAATTCCTGAGGCTATATCATAAGATAAAATGAAGATGTCTGTGTATGTAGCAAACAGATTTCAGCAGCAAATGGTTTTGTATTTTAGGTGGAATCAGCTTGGGGTTTGTTTGAATATGAATACTCTTATATTTGACAAACCTGAATTCACTCATTCATCATATCTGTTAAAATATTTATGTATTATTCACAGAAATTACCATTTCATCCAAACTAATACTGAAACGGTTTATCACCCTGTAAGAATGATATGAATGTAGTAGATTTCAGAGCATGTATCATATAATGCTTAACTGCACTGGTAATGTGCTATCCAGTGACCTATTTGCCCAGCTAGCACCCAACAAAGTGAATGTTTTCTTGTGTGAATGATGTTGTTACACTTGTTCAAAGCATTAATCATGCTCAAGTCTAACTTGAGCATCTTGGATACTTTTACAGTGTAGTTTGCATATTCATGGAAATAATATAACTAGTGTTGTGCACAAGTGCTTTGGTTCTCCTTGCCTGCCCTTACTATAGGTAGGCAGGATGGCTAGGTATGCAGGATGGCTTTTTTTTTTTTCTTTAGATTTTCAGTTGTGATTTTTTAGCAGGTGACCTGGAAAAAAGTGCACTTGGTGAAAAGTGCTACCCAGCTTTTCCTCAGAGATTAAAATACAAAGAACACTCACTTTATCTGTAAGTATTGGAAAAAAGAAATGTTGACACAGCATTAGTCACCTTTCTTTTTCTTTACAGGATTACTTACTGCCATCTACCTTTCCAGAGTAAATGGCTTTATGTTGGAACAGAGAGGGGAAACACACACATTGTAAATATTGAGTCTTTCATTCTTTCTGGATATGTTATCATGTGGAACAAGGCAATAGAACTGTAAGTACAGTTTTTTGTTTTTTTTACATTTGTGTCTGTGGTCACTTTCATGTTGCTGGCAGCTGTCTATAGATTCCCTTTTAAGAATAACTGGATTTTACAAACATTTACAAGTATTCTAGAAAACTTTTTATATTAAAGCCTATATATTATTAACTGTTGTTGGACTTTAGGAAATTAGAAACATGATTATATAACTATATTATTAAATTATTTGGAAACCTGTATAACTCTCAAGTTTGATTACATACAGCTAAATCGTGAATCTCATCAATTCAGACTCTACTGTTTTTATCAATATGGTCTGATCTCCTCAGAAGAGAATAAGGGAGCACATTGGTCTTCTGACTCTATGTATAACTTTATTGAAAGTAGAAAAACTTGGAAGGGCATTCTGGAGGGCTGTAGACCAAGCTGCTGGTCAAAGCAGAGATAATCTGAAAGTTTATCAGGCTTATCAGAACCTAGTGATCTTCATGAAAAGTTGCTGATGAACTAAGAGGGAAGGTAATGAGCAGCTTTTGGTGTCTGTCAAATGCCAGTTCTTGGAAAGGCAAGCTCAACTTCTGTGTGCAGTGTATAGGAAATGGAGGGAGAAGTGCAAGCCTTTTTGGTCTGGAATGAATCTTTGGTTCTTGCCAATGAAAGCCTTGGTATTAATGAAAAAGTACTTCTCTGCTATTTCCTCTGTGAAATTTTTGCAAACAGAAGTGCTGCAGACAAACTTGTGCAGTTTCTGAGACATCCACTTAATGTCATGAGGAACCTGTAACTTTAGGTAGTAAACTGAAATTAATCAAGCTCAGTGAGCCAAGATGAATCAAATTGCCATTTGTATACTTGTTTGTCTTCCTTTAACGAAACTTTGCTTATTTTCGTGAGCAACTTAAGTTATTTTTAACTTTTTATTATTATTTAACTTTATTTTTTCTTCCTCAGAAACTAGAATGCTGTTCTTCTGCATGGAATTTCCAATTTCAAAACCTGCATTTTTATGGAATGGATGCTTTTCACCTAATTCCCCTTCCCAATTATTTCAAAGTAGTTTTGAAATAATTTGCCTAAAATAATTTGCCTGAAATAATTTGCCTAAATCCTTTTTTTTAATGGCTACAATATAGCTCTTTTACTGAGAAATGGTTAAAATAATGTTTTTATTTAATGAAGAAGTATGTGGGATGCAAAGGCTGCTTGGTAAAGAGCAAGAGTTCTGGGTGCTAAGATAAGCTAGATGCTGTGCAAGAGGATTCCTCTTGGGAACCTTTTTGGTAAACGAGCAGCCTCTCTTGAATTTTCTCAGTGTGTTTTGTCTATGCAATGTAACGACTTTTTGGAAGAAAGAAAAAAATCATAAAACATAAAGACAGTAACAACATAATGCAGATATGCCTTGTCATCTCAAGTACTCAGAGATATTGCAAGGATATCGTAATCATTTATTCTTCTAAAAACTGTTTTTTGACGTGTATCATCTTCGTGACAGTTGAGTACAAATATCCACTCATTACTACTTTTAGTTCAATCAGTCTTAAAAGCGCACCTTTATCTCTGTAAGCAGTGCTAGCCTGAAAATTCTGTCTTGTCCATTCAGTCACATCTGATACTTCTTGATAATGGATGGGGAAGTTATCCTTAGTTGTAAATACACAGGTAGACACTGGGATGTTGTATGTCTTCAGATTAGTTTCTCTGTATTTAAGGAAGAGGCTGTTGGGGATAATGGTGATGCTTGCCATAGCAGGCTGACATTGGAACTAGGTAACTTCCCTGGTAAGCTAACTTGAACTCTGTCTGGAATATAACATAAGATAACAACAGACTATGCATTTTTCCCAAGTGAGCAAGAGTACTGGAAGAAAAATGATTAAGTAGATTATCTTTTGAACTGAAGGTTGTTATACTTAAGGTGCATCCCATGAGAATGGGTGTTTGTTAATAGACTTTCCTTTTCAATCGTGTTGACCTGTATTTACAAGAACTATTTTACTTTGGTCTAATGGATGTGTTCTTATTTGATTATATTTTTAATCCACTGATTTAAGCCACTGTCATATTTTTGTATCCTAAAAGCATACAAAAATTCAGGCTGGAAAGTCTCTAAGCCTTAGAAGGTCTTTAGACCAACATCCTGCTTACAGCATGATCAGCTATGAGGTCTGACCAGGTTGCTCAGGGCCTTGGCCCCAAATTTATAGGGCCTGTTGATCCTAGATACTTTCAAAGATGAGAGAAAACAGCAAAATGGTGTGTGTATGTCCCTAGGAAAAGCTTCAACCTCATAACTTTGTTTTTCAGTGTGGCATTAATTTAAAGATACTATTTTCTGTGCAAAGCGTGGAAGCAAAGTATTTGCTTTCTGTACAGGCATATTTGGGTGAATTTTACTGGCAAAGAAAGTCTAGGAAAACTCTCTGCAGCTTTCATGTCCTCAGTTTAGATGGAGAGTTTATGAATAGAATTCTGAATGTGTCAGACTTGTGTTTCATCTACCCAAACAAGCCGGAAGGAGCTTTCCCTCTTCACGCAACTCTCACCTGCAGTTTCTACAATTGCAAGCTAACAATTTGAGTTTCTTGCAAGATCCATCTTGATTATTTGCACTGACTTACAGTCCCCTTCTGATGAAATTCCAGTCAATTCTCACCACGTGGCTTTAACTGGGTTGTCCTCAAGGTTCCAAGGTTTCACCCGAAAACCAATAAAAGATGGAATTGATACAGTTTTTGAAAAGCTCCAACTTTGAAATGGTGAACTGTGTATAACCATATGTCTTTGAATCAAGCCAGATTTTTTTGCAAAAAAAAAAACAAAAACAAAACAGCAAAAACAAACGACCTTGTGTGTGCGGGGGGGTTGGACTAGATGACCTCTAGAGGTCCCTTCCAACTTTAAGCATTCTATGATTCTATGAAACAAACAAAACTCCACAGAAATCCAGAACATGGATGGGGGCTTCCACATAAAGTGGAGGTCAAGATAACCTGAGGAGATTAGAATTCCAGTGTTGTCGTTTTGTCCTTTGGAAAAGACATACAAGCTATATCGTAGCCTTTCATCACAGAATGAATTTCTCCATGTAAGGTCATGATACCATTGTTCAGTAAGTAATATAACAAATGGGGTTGCATAGATGCAAAAAGTGAGGCATGGAAAACTAACTTCAAAAGCTCATTTTAGTCAATTCATGGACTTACCAAGGTTTCAACCTCACACACAATTTCTTCAGGCAGACTGAGATTAATTACAGAGAAAATAACTGTTCATGCTCAGGGGAAAAAAGGAAAAAAAAAAAAAAAAAAAAAAAAGGACAGGCAGACACTGAGGCCCATAAAATGACTCTAACTTTCTTTTTTTTCCTGATAGTGGTTATAAAAATATTAGTGGTTGTGTTACAGAGCAAGGTTCAGATGAAGTCACTCGGCAAAGAACTGAAAGATGGCTAACTCCAGATATAAATGTTTTAGGCTTTGTTTGCTTACTTTTTATCACCATTTATGATTTTTTTTTACTCCTTTCTGTATCAAAATATGCTGAGTGAGCTATGCAGCACTATATTTTGGAATGATAGTTTTTTTTTTTCATTTTTAAATAATTCAGAAATATCAACTGGAGAAATTAATTGAGAAAGATGGTTGAAATACCTGTTTTGTTTTTGATATGAGTCTATTGCCCTCTAACATAGGAAAAATCATCCAGCCATCTTAAAATGGTATATATTTTCAGGGAAAAAATTAAAGCCTGAAAAAATAGTAATGCAAAGGAAAGATTTTTTTTCCTGTCTTTTTATTTGATGATTTTCAGTACTAAGGCAAACTGATGCTGGAAATTACAACAGCAGCGATAATAACAAAATTTAATAAATCAGGTGCACTGTTTAGGTTGCAGTGGACTTCACCTTGTTCAGAGCTGAAAAATATTGTTAGAATATAGGTAGTTTTAGAAACATTTGCTGTAGTTATTCTTGTCTCAGCCATTTTTATCTCATGCATTACTACTACTTCAGATCACAATAAAAGCATCTGTTCAGCTGTGAAGAAATAGTAAGTTAAATTTTTTCCACTTGTCATTTCTGTGGCATGCAGCAGAGCTAGTCCTTGATCAAAGATGTTTGGTGCTCATTGTGTATCTTGTTTTTTTACTCTCTAATCAAATCTTTGGAAATAGGTCTAGAAGAGAGGAGCAGTCAGTGATGTCAACATATGTCTCCATTGACTCCACCTACTATGGGATTATTTTTCTCAGCCCGCAGAATGGGACGTTTTGGAAGGTCATGTGGTGTTTGTAAAAAGATCTCACAAGGAGTCTGAAAGAAAAGGACTAAGGGACAAAAAAGTTACGATTCTGTCATAACTGACTTCCAATTTTACCATTTCTATGCTACTCCCAAGCCCATAACTCATTCATTCATTAGGGGAGCACTTGAACACTGTCTACTTGAGAAGGGGCTTCGAGTGCAGATTTTTCATATTTTGAGTTTGACAGATTGCTAGTGAGAAATGAAGTTCTTTCAGCATTACTTATGCCACTTAGTTTCTCAGAGTGAATAGTTTCCCAGAAGGATGGGTTATCTTCCCACACCATCTATATATTTTTCCACATTTTTTCCAATCCAAATTATAAAACTGCTGAAGACTTCACATTTTTGAGCTTTCTAATTTTAAAATAAAAAAATTATATAAAATCTTGTATCCTCTCAAGTTTTTTTTATTATTTATTTTCACAGTAAATAGTTCTTTGCTTCATTCTTGTTCTCCTCATTAAGAGTCAAATCTCAGGTGCTTGGCATATCATGAATATGCAACAACTAAATTAATACATGGTGTTATCAGGAATAACTTCTGAAATAGGAAACAATTCAATGTATCAATAATTTGTTAATGTGCTGATAGTCTTATACAGGTGCTATGGGAACCTTTTTTTTCCATTTTTCAGTTCTTCTGCAGTCTTTTTTTTTTTATCTTGGGGTGAAAGTTTTCCTCTCATGGGTAAGTAGCTCATTCTTTTTTTCTTGCTCAGTTGAAAGTAGCTTTTTGAGCTTCTTTACTACAGCTCATGGCTGTTGGTATTTTTTTTTTTTGGACTTGACATGTTTTTGATGAGCTTGGCTCTGTTTTTTGTCCTTCTCATTTCTTACAGAGCTTTAGCTTCTCAGTCCCTTGCAGCTGTATCCAGGTTAATTATTGGGAATCACGCATTTTACTCCCCTTTCATTTGCTCTGCTGCTTCTTCCCTACTTACTGATTTCTTTAGTCACCTTTCGTGCAGTGTCACAATGAAAGCTGGGAGGAAAGCCTATAAAGAAATATCTGGCATAAACAGCAGTGTGTTTTATTCAAGTTTGATTTTCCAACATGTTTACATCCTTTCCAGGAACTTCTGAATGTCTACTTTTGCATTTAATTTAGTTCAACATTATTTTCCTATCTTTACCACTGTATGAGGGCATACAACTTTATCATCTCCTTGACAACTCTACCATAATAGCAGTAAGAGGAAAAAAAGTATTTTATGCTTACCAAGGCTAAAGCTACGATGAGGCAAAAAGTTGCCTTGTGTAGATATTTCCACATACAGTATAATGTACTGTAGGAAAGTAAAAATTACTTTATCTGTAGCTCTGACAGTGTTCTGAGTTCTGTAAACTAATATTATTGATGTAACATGGTTACCTAAATAATCACTTCCCATAAGCCTACTTGTAGTGCAGTCATTATGTCTACCCTTAGGAGAAATTGACTTTAAAGCCTACAGTCTGGCAGTCCTTTCATGCGCAGCACTTTTCTAGGACTGCAGCAGACATCGTTGTTGTTTCTATTTATTATATTAATTCCCTGAAGAAACAAAAAATGTGTATGAAGTAAGACACTTGCTTTAAGAACTAATCTTTCTTTGGCATGTTCCTGGTCTTAACGTGCAGCACAAACGGTTAGATTAGGGGTTCTAGGATTCCACTGTCCTGCACTAGGAGAGATAGTATCACTTAAAGAGATGCAAAAAAGTTGCATTGCCAGTGAGAAAATGATTAATCAGGTCTTTCCTCTGTGCCCAATTGTAGGACAGCTTCAGGGCAACAAGGGAAAAGACCACATAGATTGGGGAAGGCTATGTCTCTTTCACGCTCAGTTTTATTCCCTGTTCTATCTGAAATAGTGATATTTTGTATCAACAAACCCTTCCCTAAACATCTAGCCCAACACAGCACTGAGTCTTAGAAATCAAATCAAATACTTGGTGCATTATGAATGTTCCTCATTGTTTAGACCAAAGAAGAAACAGTTTTGATGTGAATGCTCTACTTGATGTGTATCTTCTTGTTTCTGCAAGGAAAGAATACATATAAAAAAACAATGTTTAATAGACCCCTGGAAAAGCGATGAAAGAAGAGGGACTGCTAGGGAGAACAAGGCTTTCTAATCCCAGAATGCTTCATGAACATCTTGTTGGCATCACCTCCAAACCTCTATGTGAGATCTTGTTTGGGAAGGCAAATCTAAAATGAGTCTTAGAATATAAAATTATTTGAAAAAAATCATTTCTCATTTTCTGACAGTGTTAGTGCTGTGGCTGCCAGACTCTGGTACATGTTCTGTTTCCTCTAACCTACATGTAATTAAAGCTAGCAGCTGTCAAGCAATTATGGTAATAACACTTGATATTAAAGCGCTAACAAGAACTGAAGCAAAGACTGCTGGTGTCGGTCTGGAAGCAGAACAATAGTTCATTGAATCTGTCTTTTGATAGAGGGACGTACCAAACAAAAATAAGAAGATTGGAAAAAAAAATGGAAATGGTCTGACCATATCACTTGTAGTACAGAACAGCTAAACTGTTAAAATAGAGAGGGAACACTATATTAAATATTAAGGTACAGATAATAAGAGAACACTTGCATCAAATACAGGGGAAAGAGAATGAGGGAAAAATATAATTTCATAAATTTAGTACACTGACTGCAGTGGTTTGAATTAGCTTTAAGAATAACATCAGCAAAGCTCTCATTCAATGAAGCTAAAGAAATGGCTTGTAACTTTATAAAAAGATATTGCTACAAAAGGAAATAAAAAGTGCCTAATACCTTGAAAAGCAAAAAGAAATTCTATTACAGTGCTTCAGGATGCAAACCTCCTGGGATTTTCTAACTATCATGCTACAGTAGACGCAAGATGGAAAAATGAAGGAGGTAGGAAAATGGCTGGTGAATATTATCCCTTATAGCTGGTGTCTCAGCTCAGAAATCTTAGGATATTCCCCTTCAGGAATATAAAAGGAAAATAAGACTGCTATTAAAAACAATTTGATGTCATTTACAGAGGAAAATAAGTAATTTGTGTAAAAATGAAAGAATCGTTAGTCTGAAAATGAGGTGTAATGAAGATTAACTACAGGTCATGTAACAATTTACTTCCCCCGGAGGTAAATGGCAGCTTGCTTTAGTATGCAAAAATACATTGAGTTTAAAGAGAAAATGATGGTCATACAAATTGGATTGAATTGTTCTCAACTTAAAAAATCAGTAAATACAGAGAAAAATCTAGACGGAATCAACCTTTAGCCAGTATGCACTTTCCCTTGCTTCCTCTAATTGCCCCTTTCTTGCAAATATTCCTGGTAAAATACCCATGCTGGAGTAGCCAAGCAACCTAACCTGCCTAATAATTAATGGTCGGGAATGACTGGCCAAATGTACCCCACCTCGCCGGCCGGCTCCTTCTGCCATTTTGTCCGTTACCAGTTTAGTCTTTCCTGGCATTTATGTGGCTTTGCTCAGTGTCCTGTTTTGATAATCAACATAGAGCAGTCTTGAAACTGCACCATTTTTGCATAGCAAGAAGTGCTACCATAGTTAAGCACGGAGACAGAGAGATGTGGGTAAGCAGTGTAGCAGAGTGGTTCTCATTTGACTACAAAGTATTCCGATGCTGCCTTCCTTTGACCAGTTCCTCCTCCTATTCTTTTACTTCCTTCTTTTCCTTTAAGTTGTTTTTTTTTCAGTTCTGGATCCTGCCAGGAAATAAAATAATGAGTGACAGCCTGTAACCCATATAGACCTGTTTTTTTCCTTCAACATGTTCTGACCTGTCCAGACAGTGAGCTTATGTCAAAAACAAAGTTCAAAGCAGCCTAGAATGTACCAGGATGTCCTATGGCCTCGCTGAGGACATACAGTGCGCATGTATGGGTTTAAGCTCTGCTTGCACATATCCTTATCTCACCTCTCTGTTCTCTGTCACTGCTTACCCTGCCTGCTTCCAGGCCTGACTCTGTAGAAGTGGTTTTTTATATCAATATAAGTTAAAGGTCAGCCTGACAGACCCCCTCTGGGGAGTTAGCTTGGATAGGAATGACAGCCAGGCCTCCTGCTAACAGTGTCTCTGAAAGCTGTCCACAGAAGGAATGCTGCATGCTGTGACTCAAGACAACTGAATACTTGCTGCTCTCCTCATTATTAAGCACAGTCTGTATAAACTGTTATTTTAAAAACAAACTGTCTACTGTGTTCCTGCTGATCTCACTTCTGTGCTTGGATATGTTGTAAAATGCTCATGCAAATCCTTGCTCACCTAAATCATGTAGGAAGGCAAAATGCTGCCATTATCTGTGAGGAAAAAAAAAAAAGAAGATCACAGAATCACAGAATGGTTGAGATTGGAAGGGACCTCTAGAGATCATCTAGTCCAACCCCCCTGCATACGCAGGGACACCTAGAGCACGTGGCATAGGGTGGCATCCAGGCAGGTTTTGAAGATCTCCAGAAAAGGAGATCAACCTCTCTGGGCAGCCTGTTCCAGGGCTGTCACTCTCACAAGAAAGTTCTTCCTCATATGGAGATTAAACTTCCTATGTTTCAACTTGCACTCATTACCCCACATCCTGTCACCAGCCACCACGGAAAAGAGTTTGATCCCATCCTCCCTACATTCACCCCTCAGGTACTTGAACGTGTTGATCAAATCTCCTCTCAGTCTTCTCCAGACTAAACAGGCCCAGCTCGCTTAGTCTTTCCTCGTATGATAGATGCTCAAGTCCTTTAACCATCTTTGTGGCTCTATGCTGGACCCTTTCTAGAAGCTTGATGTCCTTGTACTGGGGAGCCTAGTAGCTCTGTCAAGGCTAAAAGTGGCATGGGTTTCATGCAGATGGTGGCGGCCACACTGTCACTAGCTTCGTTAGCTAACTCTTTTTGGCGTTTGTAATGTATGCAGCTAGCATACAAAACATGTAAAGGTGTGGGATTTAGTCTTAGGCTGGCATTTGTCTTTATGCTGTGTATGACTATGGACTGCAAAGGACTGGTCAGAAAAGGTGACAATTTAAAAATCTTCATCTGTCCCTTCACTTTGCTATGACTTGCATTTGCTGGATGATGGTGACTGGAGAAGCAGTCCTTGCACTGCTTAATTGCATAATAAGCTTAATTGCATAATAAGCTGCTGATAACAATTACAAAAAGGTAGTAGCTATGAGATAGGATGAACAATAGAGAATCTATATAGTGGGTTATGAAGGCTCAGGGGATAGGTCAAATGGCTGAGAAGCCTCACTGAACATGCAGTGTGGGTGTAGTAGTTGTAGTAGTTGGTCTGAAGATATTATAAGGCTTTGTAGAATGGAAAAAGGCAAGATGCTTCATGTTAGAAACCTCACTGAAGCTGATGGAACAGTTTGGATAAAGCTGCTGAAGACCTACTGCTCATGAGACTGAAAGTTGGTGGGACTTGAAATCAGTTACTGAAAGGAAACCAGTGAAGACTTAATGAATCTTTGACAGATTAACCTTAAAATCAAGCAAGGGTGGAGTGAGGGTGGAAAGCAGGAGTGGACCACAGAAAAAGCAAAAAAAGAAACCGTGAAAATAAATGAAAACATTACTGTTACAGGAAGACTACTGAGATTAAAAATTAGGAAAAAAAAAAAAAGAAAGAAAAAAAAAGAGATTTTGCCAAGAACAGGACAAACAGGTAGTAAGAGGAAGACATAGAGAGGTACTGATAACTTTCAGGTATGTATTTTCCCCTATTGGACTTTTTAGAATGACTTTTAAATCACTCAAAGTGCAGGTTAACATACCTAAAAGATAAGATAAGCTCCTCCATCTTTATACAAAAGAGATTCACAGATTTGAATTGATTTTTGTTTTGCAGATCCACAAAGACTCACCCTGGGCCAGTAGTACATTTAAGCGACAGCCCGAGAGATGAGGGAAAAGTGAGTACAATTGATTATATAAAATACCACAATATTTCATAGCCCTCATTGCCCTTAATAGCACTTTCATTTTAAATCAATTTTATGCTTTTTAAAATAATTTAATTATATGCTTTCATCGGTAAGGGAACTCTAAGCAAATTACAATTTTTTAGAAAGCAATTTTCTGTGGAAAATTTTAATGAGGAAAAATGTTATGATTCTGAGATACAAACAGCATACTGTTCTCTGAAATCTACAGTCAGAATTGCTCCTGATTAAATAAATATGAGTTTTGCCTAGACTGTGTGAGGATCTCAGGTTTGATAAGCATGCTATTTTGAGGGAATCTTCATAAGTTCTCATGAGATCATAAGTCTTTTTTTCTGCAGGAACTCCAGTGATAGCACCCACATTTGGAACATGCTGCTGTTTGTGAACAGGGCTCAAAATAGCAGAGCTGTCAACCAATGGAAGCAAAATATATTGTCTGAAAGTTAGTGATTGATACCATCAGGAGGCAAAAACTGAGTCAGATTATTTGCACAGTAGCTTTTTCAAAATGAAATTTGGTTGTCACAATGCCAGTATTAATTGGCCTGTTTTTAGTTATGTGATGGTACATAATTTTTGATCATTTTGGCCATGTAGAGGGGACAATTAACAATATAATCTTGTGTGTGATTTTTTATGTTCTGATAACTGTATTTCAGAGAGTATTTATACAGGGTTGCATCTAGTAAATGGTGTATCTGTTTGGCTGCGCCCCTTAGTTATGTAACAGGCAATGGCAGTTGGAAACTACAAGCTGTCTGAATTTCTGATATGATTTAAGGAACTTCATGCTGAAACTAATGTGGGTATCTAGGGAAAAAGGCTGGAGGCTACACGTGAATTGCATTTGTGTTGTCATTCCCTGGTCTTTTCTATACTGCAAGTTGAACTATGTGCAAATGATGCACTTACCAGTTAGCTCCAATGCTCATTATTTCAAATTGGATTTTGGAAGAGTCACAGTAGATCAAGCAATTGAGGACAGAGCAAATGAAGACAATTAAACACTGTGAAGTATAGTGTTTCAGCCTCTGACCAGAAGTTGTCAAGAAATGTTATTTAACTATTGATAACCAACTACCTGACAACAATTGAGGTGTATTGGTTAGGCATATAGGTGCATAGGTTGTCCTCCAACCACAGCAGTAGCTGTTGATGACTTACCTAAAGTACAGTAGGGAATAATGATACAATAATTTTACAAAAATTGTCTTGAGAGCAAACATCCCTTAAAGGAATGTCATGTACGATGTCCAAACCGAAATCTAAAGTACTTTGTCATCAGCAGAAAGACAGAAGATGAAAAGGTCTCAGGAAAGGGAGCTATTGAAGAATTTGTTTGGAAATACAATTGCTTGTTGCTCAGAGGACACGCTGGAGGCATCTGGGCACTGCTGAAGTACTAGCATGCTAACAAAGATCTGGCAATGGCAAAATCAGATGGATCTTTGTGAAGAACAAACATCTCCATGTTTGGAGGGAGAGAGAGAATAAAATCTAAGCCATATCGAAACCATTCCAGTGCAGCTTCTCATGTCATTGATAGATGAGAGTAGTGCAGTGAGACAAGTGGTGCGAGCAAAGCATTTGTAGATTTGCAGAATGTGCTTGGTGATTACGTGTTGGTACAGAAGACTGTGAAATTAATACATTGTTTGATGTTTACTGGAGAATATCAGGAAAAGAGTAGATCCAAACACTGAATGTAGGACATAGCTCCAGATCGCAAGAACTGGCAGTAGAGAAAATTGTAAATTAAATTTTTCAACTAAGTCTTATCAAATTTTACTTGAAAGAATGAAGGAGAAAAAAAAAATCATCCTTCAGAATAGAGTGGTAAGGAATAAAAAGCTATACTTCTGGGAATTTTGTGGCTCAATAGTCATAAGCAATATACCAAAGAGAGTGTGCAACCAAGTTTGTTGGACTTCAAGAGCCTCAGAAACTCAGAAATAAAATGGCAGTTAAAATTCAGTGTAAATAATGGGAAGTGTTACATATGGGGGAAAGAATATTTCTAGCATATAAGACAATAAATCTCAGCTGATAATTACAGTTTTGTAGTAAGATTTCAGAGTAATGGTCAATAACTGAGCGAAAATGCCAGCTTAGTGCTCAGTAGCAAGCAAAAAAGCAGGGCAGTCATGGGTACTTGCCCTCTTCACATACACTTCTTTGGTGCTTGCTTTTGACCATTTAAGTACAAGAAACTGTGGTAGAGAGACACTGTTTAATTTGGTACAGCTGTCCATAAGAAACAGATCATAGCAGTTTCAAAGCAGTTCCACATATTCTGCTTAGTTTTGTTTGGCTTGAAGCTGAAGTCCCCACCCCACCCCAACACAAGCAGAGTCACCTTACATTGCACAGGGTCGCATCCAGGCAGGTTTTGAGTATCCCCAGAGAAAGAGACCCCAGCAACTCTCTGGGCAAACTCTTCCAGTTCTCTGCTACCCTGATGGTCAAGAAATTTTCCTCAAGTTCAATCAGAACTTCCTGTGTTTCTGTCCCATTGCATCTTGTCCTATCGTATGCCACCACTGAAAATGGTCTGACTCCATCCTCTCAACAACCTCGCTTAAGATCTTTGTATACACTGGTAAGATCCACTCTTATGCTTTCTCTTTTTTAGGCAAAACAGACTCAGGTGTCTCAGCATCTCCGCATAGGAGAGATGCTCCAGTCCTCTTTGTAGCTGGACTCTCTCCAGTAGTTCCATATTCCTCTTGTACTAGGGAGCCCAGAACTGGACACAGAGGCCTCTCCAGGGCTGAGTAGAGGGGGAAGGATCACCTCCCTTGACCTACTGGCATCACTTTTCCCTCCTAATATGGCATCCCAGGGTACCACTGGCCTACTTGGCCACAGTGGCACATTGGTGGCTCATGGTCAGTCCATAACCACACAGGGATTCCCAGGTCCTTCTCTGCAGAGTTGCTCTCCAGCCCCAGCCTGTACTGGTGCGTGGGGTTATTCCTCCCTAGGAGCAGGGCCCTGCACTTGCCTTTGTTGATCTGCATGAGGTTCCTCTCTGCTCATCTCTGCAGCCTGTCAAGGACCTCTGAATGGCAGCACAGCTCTCTGGTGTATCACCCACTCCTACCAGTTTTGTAATGTAACAAACTTGCTCAGGATCTGCACTGTCCCTTCATTGAAAAGTTTTAACAGAAATGGACCCAATACTGACTCCCTGAGGGACACTGATAACTACAGGCCTCTAAGTAGATGCTGCATGGCTGATCACAGCCTTTTGAACTCTGCCATTTGGCCAGTTTCAGTTCACCTCACTCATCTGAGTGTGCCCATCAGAATAGATAGACTGTATCCACTGATCTCCCCTAATCTAGCCAGGCAGTCCTTCCTTCAGAGAATGCTCTCAGATTGGTTAAGCATAATTTCCTCTTGCTGAACCCATGCTTGTTCTCCACGTGCTTAGAGAGGACATCCAGGATGAGCTGTTTCATCATCTTTCAGGTTCAGAGCTGAGACCAACTGGCCAATAGTTTCCTGGTCCTCTTCTTGACCTTTCTCATGACTGTTGTGACACTAGCTTTCTTCCAGCCCTCAGGCACCTATCCTGTTCTCTATGACCTTTCAAAGAGGATGGAGAGTGGCTTAACAATAATACCTGCCAACTCCCTCAGTACTCTTGGGTGCATCTCACCAGGGCCCAAGGATCTGTGGGTGTCAAGTTTGCCTAAGTGATCTCTAAAATAATCTTCCTCAAATAATGACAAGTCTTTTCTGCAGATTTCCTCTGTCGTCTGCAGGATCTGGGATTCCAGAGGGCTGACCTTAGTAAAGACTGAAGTAAAGAAGCCTTTTTCTGTATCTTTCGTAACCAGGGCACCCACCCCATTCGATAGCAGACCCATATTTTACCTAGTCTTCCTTTCACTACTAATGTATTTGAAGAAGCTCATCTTGTTGTCTTTGGCATCTCTTGAGAGATTTAATCTCAAATGGACCTTAGTCATCCTTGGATCTCTGCATACTCTGACAGCATTCCTATATTCCTCCCAAGTGGCCTGCCCCCTTTTCCACATTCTGTACACTTCCTTCTTCTGTTGGAATTTTTCCAGGAACTCCTTGTTCATCTGCACAGGTCTCCTACACCTTTGCTTGACTTCTTATTCATAGGATGTACCACTATTGAGTTTGGAGGAAGCAATCCTTGAATCACTTAACCAGCTCTCTGTGCCCCTGCCTCCCCTTCCTTCTAGGACCCTAGCCCACGGGATTCCTTCAAGTAGGTCTCTGAAGATGCTGAAGTTTGCCATTTTGAAATCCAGGCTTCTGATCCTGCCTATTCCCTTCTTCATCCTCACAAGGTCCTGAACTGCAGCATCTCACAATCACCTCAGCCAAGACTACCCCAACCTTCACATCTCAAACCCTTCTTTATTTGTTAGTACAATGTTCAATAGCACACCTGTCCTCGTTGGCTCTTTTCTTTCTGGTGTTTTCTCCTCCAACTGCACATATGGATGTTTCTTCTTCTATTGAATTTAGTATTACAGACATTTTCATTATAGATCTCTCTAGTGCTTATCATGACCAAGAGGGATAAGAACTTAAGAGTTTCTGTAATATGGACAGGTCAGAATTTGTACCATCATAAATGTTCTGGAGAAGAGACTAATCACATTCATCCTGCTGGAGTTTTGACTTCATCGTCATAGCAATTTATGATCAGTTAAACAACATGACTGCAATAGCATAATCTGAGCAGATGAGAGATTCCCAGGTATGTAGCAGAACTGTTCATTTTTCAGTGGACTTCTTACCTGAATTAACAACACTTTGTATCCTGCAATTCTCTACTGCAGGATTGCTAAGTATTTTGACTGTCTCTGAAAGGAGATAGTTGATCTTATAGTAATTATTGGAGCACAATGTCTTTGTAAAAGAGTGCGACAATAATCAAAAGACAAGCCAGCTTCACCAGGGAGAAAGGTTTATTATAAAGCAGAGACACATATTCAATGTTTTTCTATTCCTTCAGTTTCCTTTTACATTAGTACAAAAGCTGAGGTGAGAAGAATACTGGAAGATATGAACTCAACAAAACTGGTTTGGTACCCAGCTGTAAGGCACCGGTGCTAGCATTCATTATGACCTCTGCAAGAGGACATTCAGGCTCCACGAGGTATTGATTAAAATACCATTTATTGGAGCTCACACAAAAAGAAAAATCATCTTACATCCCTGCATATGCTGGGAACTATGAGTTGTGCAGCATCAGACAGACCTCCACTCAGGACATGGCATGCTGTGCCAGTCTCATCTGTGGAGAAGCTGAGCATTTTGGTCTTTGGAGCTCCTGCAGGATTTTCTCAGAACAAAACAATTCTGTTCATTTTTGCTGTCAAGCAAAGGAATGTTCAGATGAGAATGTGCCGCTTTACTTTAAGATAAAGACAAGGACACACAGCTGGTGCAGTGGAAAACAATGGCAAGTGGGAGCCGCTCTCTTATGATTTAGCTGAACAAGAATATCCTGCAGCCACAGTATATGTGCAGCATTGCACAGGCCTGAAGGCCAAGTGCTGTGTTCCACATCACGGCATAGCACAGCACTGGCCTCCACCTACTGAGGTTAACCATCATGCCAATCACTAAGTCTTCAATGAACAATAGTTTTCCAGCTAGCATCACTACACTAGCAGTGAAAAAAATTACAGTCAGACCCTTCTTTGTCACTCTCCGAATAGGAATCTGCTAACTCAGAATGGCATCCTGACTCAGAATGCTAACTATATGGCATCCTGAAAACAGTACTATCTAGTTAATTCTGTTCTGTCTGTACAAGATGTTTTTTTCATATTTATTCTGCTTCAGAATCCACAGAACTGGCGGAATTTCTCCAGCACAGTTTGAATTTTGGTCAGGAGCAGAATTCTTAAATAATGAGATATCATTCATATTCAAGCAGTAAATTTTTAAAGTATAAATTGTTCCCAGATTATGTAATGCATCTTCTCATAGTGAGTATTCACATAGCAGTATAAAGCATGATATTTAGAAGATCTGAGAGAATTCCCAGACTATGCTGCAGTGGTATTTATGCATTAATGATATTTATCTTGCTAAACAAAACATCACTTTCTCAATTCTGTAAAGATTCTTTTTTATGACTTATGCCAACTAAAATGATTGCAGAGATTCTGATAGGATTTCACAAATTAAGAAATGTTCTTATCTTTCTCCTGCTCAAATTCTTAATATAGAAACTCTAAACTCTGTGATCCATGTGTTTTTATGGGCAAAGAACCATTGTAATCATCACTGCTACGTGTATAAACTAGTATGCAACAGAAATCTGTGAGTCTGTCGATGTGGTCATTCCTGGAATCTTCCTGTCCAAGGCAGATTCTTGCAAAGGTGTCTCTACAAGAAGCAATCTGCAGAGTGCCTAAGTAGTCCAGACTTCACATCTTCCGTAAGAACTGAATTTAACTAAGTTACTGTGGAAATATATTGTTCAGATGAAGTGTACTCAGTACTATAGCCAACCAATGATTCACTTCTTTCAATACAGACCAGCAGAAAGCAGTGTGTTCATTTGTTCTTCTTTTTCTTCTAATACTTATTTTTTTCTCTTCCCTCTTACAAGTCTTTATTACTTATATTTCTCAATTGCAGGTGTTTATAGGACATACTAGTTCTAAAAGAAGTAAAAAATAACTTATGGGTGTATTGATTTTCAATTTAGAAGAAAATATGTTATTATTTCCTACAAGAATATTTTCAACATATTTTTAAAGTAATAGAAAACAAATATCTACAGCTAAGTGAGAGCTTAATGTGGGGACTCTTCAGTAGGGACTCTTCCTTTTGGTGTTCAGTAATCACTTAGATGTTAAATAGTTTTCCCTCAAACCAGGGATCGAAGAAGATAACAAGTGAGAGGAACACTCTACATTTATAATTTCTCAAAAGGTATAAAGTTGTAAGGACTGTCCAGTCATGTAATATTGGAGGAAAAAAGGAAGCATATAAAGCTTTGTTTTTCTTCCATGTCATAAGCTGAATTGTCAGATAACTTGAAAGCAGGTTATGCATGTTGTAAACTACAGTCTTCACATCATCTTGGCATTTCTTTCTGCAGTGCTTATATGTATTTTTAAATGTCTTAAAATCGTGAAGCTCTTAAATAGTTGTGTATACCTTTTGAATCTGAAACTGCAATTTTGTTTGTTTCCCTCCTCCAGCTACTGATAGGCTATGAAAATGGGACTGTAGTGTTCTGGGACTTACGATCTAAAAGAGCTGATCTGAGAGCTTATTATGATGAGGTAAGCAATTTCCCTTATTTCATCAAAAGCATTATTCAGCAATTTGTCACATCTTTTAACTAGAAGATGGGCATTTATTTTAAGACATTGCTTGTTCTGGAAATACTGTTTATGCTCTTTTGAATGAGTTACTGGCAATAGGGATAAAATCCTGATATCTCTAGTTCTAATGCATTAGCATTCTGTTGAGTGTACTAGGACAGTGGGGCTCTTGCCCTTGCTTCTCAAAAGTTCATCAGCCTCTGTGTGGGGATCCTCAGTCTTAGAAAAATTGACCTGCAGATCTAACGACATTAGAAATTTTTATAAGACGCTTTACATATTGTATATTATCTTAATCACGAAATACTGGTACCTTAATTAATGTGAAAGGCAAATCACTCTGTAGGGCTACTGAGTAGTCAAGATACAAGTAAAAGAATTTCAGTATTTTATTCTCATACCCCAATCAGACTATTGTTTGCTGTCATTTGTAATTAAGTTATATCAAACATAGATGCTGTTCTTGTGTTGATAAACAGGTTGCTGTTTTTGAATAGATATAGTTATTATGATTTACCCCTAAGAGAAAACATGCTTTGTTCTACTATTTTTTTTCTGTAAATTTCAACTTGGATGAAAAGAAGTGCAAATACAACTGAAGACAGCAATAAAATTCTTTGTGAAGTGATCCATGGCATCTTTCAAATGTTTTTTTTTTCAGAATTTTCTCCTTTTTTTCCAATATGCCTTATCAAATGGAAGGAATTTAATTTCCCTCCAAAAAGTAATCTGAGTCTTTGAACTTGCATTATTCAAGGCATTTTTGCATGGCACATTGACACTCTATTAAGCTTCAAGGTTAAAATTCTGAGTATTCACATAGCAAAAGTTTTAAAAGACAGGATGATTCAGAGTTTAAACAGGCCAGTACTTAATCCTCAAGATATGTCCCATTCATCTGTCTCTAAGCAATAGTCTGTCTATGCATACTTGTGAAAATGAAGCTGTTCTATTACCTGAGCTTGGACATTTTCTCTTCTCAGTACTACTAGAGTGACTTGTTTATGCTCTGTGTTCTGTTGTGCTCCAAACAAGGCTACCTAAAACAGGATATTCATGATACCATTTCCATTCTTTTAAACTGCTTGTTGAGACAGAACTCTTGGGTGTTCAGAATCGCTCATACAACTTAGTTCTTTCACACTTTTTAATACTCCCCTTGCAAAATATTCTTGGCCTTTTTCTCTGGTTGTGTGTTTTCCTCTTTAATGGCTACCTGCATTGTCTTTTCTCAGCTTTCGACATCTTGTGATGCCTACCTGTCATCTACTGGCACACTTAAAAGATTCTTCTTTTGTCTTCAGGAGGGTTTTGTGACTAACTGCTGTTTTTTTTTTCCAGACCTTAGGATCTAGACTGCTAGGAAAAAGCGTTCCTCTTTAAGTTTTGTGAGTTGCAACTGATCAGTTCAGCATGTGCCATCTTGTATTTGGCACCAACCCAAGTTTACAACTTTAGGCCTCTTCTTACAGGTCATTCACACAGGATTAGGATCTAAATGCATTGTTCCTCCTCTGATCCAAGCGCTCTGTGCCCTGTATCTCCAACTAGTGTTTCAGAATTGTTCTTCTGACACTGAGCCAGCCAGCAATTTCAGGGTACCTGTGAAGGCTCAGGTAAAGTAGAATATCTCTATCTTCACTGAATACTTCTTTGAGCAGAGTCTGAATGAAATTAGTCCAGCCTTGCTTTTCTTACTATTGGTATGCTTTCTTTAGCACTAGTTCTCAAACTAATATAGTCACTGTATTTGATAGTGAAAGATCTGGGTATCTTGTGTAAGCCATCACCTCTTGTGGCATCTCTAAGGATAGTCAGATGACAGCAGTTTTGTCTCATCAGTGAAGCAGATACTTCTCTTTAGTGTCAAAAATTCTCCTGGCACCAGACTTCTTTGTCGCACTGTGGGCATTCAGTACCAAGGAAAGTTCCTCCTTCTCTGTCATCTTCTTTGGGTAGGTGTCCATCCTAGTAATGATACATGGAGAAGATGTAAGCATGCTCAATACTCCGTCTCCATCCTCATCCTTTCACAGTTCTCCTGAGTTAACCTGATGGCATTGGATGCATCTCTCCTCCAAAATAGACAGGCTCACAATTGATCTGTAGAATCAACTGTATATCACTATGGCAAGAACTTAATAGAATCATAGAATCATAGAATGCTTAAGGTTGGAAGGGACCTTTAGAGATCATCTAGTCCAACACCCCTGCACAGGCAAGGTCACCTAGAGCACATGGCACAGGACTGCATCCAAGCGGGTTTTGAAGATCTCCAGAGAAGGAGACTCCACAACCTCTCTGGGCAGCCTGTTCCAAGGCTCTGTCACCCTCACTGTCAAGAATTTTTTCCTTAAGTTCCTGTGGAACTTTTGGTATTTCAGTTTGTGGCCATTACCTCTGGTTCTGTCAGTGGCCACCACTGAAAAGAGGCCAGCACCATCCTCCTCACTGCCTCCCTTGAGGTACTTATATACACTGATGAGATCCCCTCTCAGCCTTCTCTTCTCCAGGCTGAACAGGCCCAGCTCCCTCAGTCTCTCCTCACAGGGCAGATGTTCCAGGCCCCTGATCAGGGGACTCTCTCCAGCAGCTCCACATCCCTCTTGGACTGTGGGGCCCAGAACTGGACACAATACTCCAGATGTGGCCTCACCAGGGCTGAGTAGAGGGGCAGGATCCCCTCCCTCGACCTGCTGGAGACGCTCTCCTTAATACACCCCAGGATCCCATTGGCCTTCTTGGCCACAAGAGCACACTGCTGCCTCATGGTCACCTTGTCGTCCACCATGACACCCAGGTCTTTCTCTGCAGAGCTACCCTCCAGAAGGTCAGTCCCCAGCCTGTACTGGTGTCTGGGGTTATTTCTCCCCAGGTGCAGGACCTTGCACTTGGCGTTGTTGAATTTCATGAGGTTTTTCACCACCCAATTGTCCAGTCTGTCCAGGTCCCTCTGGATGGCAGCACAGCCCTCTGGGGTATCAGCTACTCCTCCCAGTTTGGTATCATCAGCAAACTTGCTGAGGGAGCACTCTGTGCCTTCATCCAGGTCATTGATGAATAAATTGAACAGGACTGGACCAAGGACTGACCCCTGGGGGACACCACTAGCTACAGGCCTCCAACTAGACTCTGCACCGCTGATCACCACTCTCTGGGCCCTGCCATCCAGCCAGTTCCTAATCCACCTCACTGTCCACTCATCTATCCCACATTTCGGGAGCTTGCCCAGGAGAATGTTGTGAGGGACGGTGTCAAAAGCCTTGGTGAAGTCGAGATAGACGAGATCCACCACCCTCCCCTCATCTACCCAGCTGGTCATTCCATCATAGAAGGCTATCAGGTTAGTCAAGCATGATTTTCCCTTGGTGAATCCATGCTGACTACTCTTGAGCACCTTCTTGTCCTCCAAATGCCTGGAGACAACGGCCAGTATGAGCCGTTCCATCACTTTTCCGGGAACGGAGGTGAGGCTCACTGGCCTGTAGTTGTCTAGGTCCTCCTTCTTGCCTTTTTTGAAGACTGACATGATATTGGCTTTCTTTCAGTCCTCCAGCACTTCCCCCATTCTCCAGGATCTTTCAAAGATGATGGAGAGTGGCTTAGCTATGACATCCGCCAGCTCACGCAGCACTCTGGGGTGCATCCCATCAGGGCCCATGGATTTGTGGGTATCGAGTTTCCTTAGGTGCTCTCTGACCCAAGTTAACAGCAACTATTTTCTGATACTGAAGAGGAAAGGAAGCTGACAACTTATTGTGTGTCTCCAAATCTTCTTTTCTAAGCTAAAAATTGGGAGTGAATCTACTGTCATTCAGTTGTTAAAGTCCGGAATAATTCCATATATTTTGACTCTTAAGATGCTTGTTTTCATAGAGCTACAAGAAATGCGTTCATTTTATTGTCAATCAGAAATACTATTAAAAATGATTTCTTCGTTTTTTTTTCACCATGTTAAGTAGGTTGTGTTTGTTATTTTTGTTTATTTTTTTTTGAATCCAGATCTTAGAAGTATTGGACACATCTCAGATGGAACAGGTCCTCTTTGTTTCAGCATTTGGATAACTGACTAACAAAGAGATTATCAAGAGATAATGGCTCTCATGTCATTAGGCTTTCATGAAGGTTGGAAAGCTGTCCAGCTTTCATGACATGAAGTATGTCTGCCAATTTGAAGTGAGGAAGGTTCTTATGATATCTGTGCAAGCACATTATCTGCAACTTCTCTACTTGTTTTCTTATAAGCCTATATCTTATCTTTAAAACTTCTTCCTGATATTTGTGGTTTTTTCACGGGAGTTACTAAAAGTAGTCATGACCCTTTTTTAACTGAAGTCCAGTTAGAAACTGCATCAGGTCATCAGCTCTTCATGCAGAAAGTTTTTATGTGTTCTCCTGTACTGTTTCAAAGCTTCTCAAGAGGCTAAGATGTTCTCACTTGTGAAACACGTGATGCCAGAGTGGAGCTTGAACCTAGTGCTAAAGACTTTTGTGTCTGCTCTTGCTCTTTGAATTGTTGTTGCTTTCTTTTTTTTTCTTTTTTCTTTTTTTTTTTTCTGATGGCAGTGGCAATCCATATGTTGAGTGAGAGATATCTGGGCCTTTTAGATCAATGCTCTTACATTATAACCTCTATCAAAGCCTCCCCTTGCAAATCCATTTCTAAATTCCTTCAGAAGTTTATTTCTAGATAAAGGAAACCTCTGGGGAGAAAGTGCATAAAGAAGCCAGATCATTCAAAGGCTCTGAAAGTTATTGATCAAATTTGGAAGACCCAAAGGAGCAGTCATTTTCATATGCAGACTGTCTAAATGTTTGGCTGGTTGTGTCAAAGCACATTCTGAGCTTTCTAAAGTATAGTCATCATCTTCCATCTGATTACATCTCCAAAAATGAAGCTCTAGAGGCCTGAAGATCTTTTCCACTTGACTTTTCCCTGCCTTTATCAAGCTCTGTGCCACTATGGAAGTATCAAATCTGATGCAGCCTTTCGTATAACAGTCCTTCAGTAATGCTAACACATATGATTCCTATGACTTAAGTGATAGTATGAGTGTGGTGCTTGTTCAAAATATTATTAAAAATGGTTCAGGAGCCAATTTTGAGTGCTTACCAGTCAGAGGAGTTGTGCTTAGGAGAGAACTGGTGTTGGATATGCTTAACTTCAGGACATGCTGAGTATAACAGAAAATGAAATATGTATGTATGTATGTAATTGTGGGTATTACAGAAGGAGGAGGAGATATATATCCAATCTGGAGTGATAAGGTTTATGTGTATAAACTGTGAGAACATTCACATGAGTCACTGACTGTGACAAACTCCTGTTCCTAGTGAGCAGCTGCTCCATTCTATGTGGATGCTACAGGAATGGATCAGAGTGCTAGATACATTCTAGCAGAGAGAAAATTAGGAATTAGATCTGTAGCACCTTTCAGTAGCAGTCATGATTCCCAAACAGGACCTTCAAACTCAATTTTAAATAATTCTTGCCTGTTCTGGAGTAAAATCTAACAGGTGAGTTGGACTTGCTGCTAAGCCAAATGTCTTATCACTGTGAGACCATTCCTTCTCAGCTCCACTCAGCAGGAGGTTTATGATGGCAATTTGCACCTAGCAGCTGAAAGACAGTTTAACAAGCAGCTTGGTATGTATTTTAGCTGCTAGTTAGTAGCTCCTGCTCAGACAGTTAGCAACGGTAACCATGTGAAATGTCTATATGTGTAATAACACATCGAAAGTGGATTGCAATTTGATGCGAGAGCACACTTGAATGAGTTCATGCCAGAATTAATTTGCACAAGCATAGGCAGGTCTTCAGTTATAAACGTGGCAGTGCTCCCCACAGATCTTAATACTTAATCCCCTGGAGAAATGGCGTTGAACTGTGCATGGTAACACATCTTCATGCATTATCATTTGTTGCTTCAATACTTGTTGTGGTGTCTTCTGGGTCTTTATGAGAAATTGTGTGCCCACCCCACTCCGTTTATTCAGCTCACTTTGGTATGTCTTTATTGGTATGACTAATTTATCAACATGTTGGTAAAGTGCTTAGATATAAGGCATGTAAGATTCCTGTTGTAGCATCTGGAATGTCTTACTGCCAAGGCTCATTTGTGGATATGCTTTCCAGGCTCAGGTGCTGAGTACAGTTCTGGAAAGGGGTCATAGCCTTTTTATTGGTTTCTTCTGAAATCTCCTCCAGACCATCAGTCTTTACCAACCATATCAATCAATATACTTATTAAGTGAGCAAGACAAACAAGGAGTTTTGAATAGTGACTAGCCACATTTAAGATGATTCCTAATCAACTTATGCAAAACTGATAGGAACAATTCCAGTGTTGGCTTGATTTTCCAGTCCAGGCATGAATTTAAAGTGATTTGAATAAAGCAGGTAAAAAGTCCATTCACAACTGTAAGTGTACACAAGGTATTAGAATTTCCAGGAGTGCAAAAATGAAAATTTTTTAAACTCTATTCAAAAATAGATCTAACTCATTTACAGTTAAATAAATTTTTAAAAAAGAGGGTCTGTTCAGCAAGTAACATTTCTGGAAGGAAAATGGATTCCAGGGAAAATTCTACAAATTTCAAGTTAATGGTTTGCAAAATAAAATACTTACTTAAGAGGATCACTTTAGAGTTCCTTTGCTTCCTGCCTTGCGAAGCGATCCTGAAGAAATTATGTTGTTTCTTACAAAATAAGCAAACATCAAACCAATACAAGAAAGACATGGATAAAGCCTCAGAAAAGAATTGTATGTAGATAGGAATCTTTTTTTTCCTAGTAAACTGTTTACCTTTTTAAAGATTTACCTTTTTTTTGTTTCTGGATCTTTAAGTTTTAATATGTTTGTCTACCAAAAAACTCTCAGTCTCTGTGCGAAATGGTATTCTGTCTACTCATATTATTTGGTTGTACCTTAGTTGTAGATCTTGTCTTTGTGCTAGTCTTTTTCTCTCCAGACTTTCCTGTGTTAACTTTCCCTCTTCTATTATCCTCAACTCCAATGCAAATTGTGTTTTTATTGTCATTCCATTTGCACACATTTGTCTGTTACAGCTGCATCCTCAATATTTAAGGCCATCCTTGACTCTTTCACTTTTGTGAACTCTTTTGCTCTTTCTGTTCCCTATCTATCTTTTCCTCACTTGTTTTGTTTAATCTTATCTCATTTTTACAGTATGTTCTCATCTTGCATAAGACTCTGCAGCTGACATTGTCATCCTTTCCAGTTGGATTAGTCACACATCAGTTATTTGAGCCATAGATTAAGCTGTTTTTAAATGAGATGTCCAACAGATTATTCCAAATTAATTTTGGTTAATGTTATTCAAATTCCAAAAAAGGAAGGATTTTTTGTCGCTCAGTTGTTAAATATAGATTGAAAAGATAAGTATCCAGACAAGATAGAGCTGTACATAATGTAGTTTCATGCCACAGACAAGTAGGATTTCTTCCTTCCTGCATACCTCCCCACTCCCAACTGGTGGATTATGCTAAAGAATCCAAAATTTAAGAAAACCCATAGTTATTTCATCTTGCCTTCCTCTCTGTAGCAGTGGCCAGCCATAATGATCAGGGGCCTGGAACATCTGCCCTGTGAGGAGAAGCTGAGGGAGCTGGGCCTGTTCAGCCTGGAGAAGAGACGACTGAGAGGGGACCTGATCAATGTATATAATACCTCAAGGGAGGGAGTGAGGCTGGCCTCTTTTCAGTGGTGGCCAGCAACAGGGCAAGAGGAAACGGCCAGAAACTGAAGCATCAAAAGTTCCACAGGAACTTAAGGAAAAATTTCTTGACAGTGAGGATGTTAGAGCACTGGAACACCACTTGGACGCAGTCCTGTGCCACGTGTTCTAGGTGACCCTGCGTGTGCAGGGAGGTTGGACTAGATGACCTCTAGAGGTCCCTTCCAACCTCAAGGATTCTATGATTCTATAATATTTCATAAAACTTGCTGTGTTCACCAAGAGTTCAGAGAAGTGTTCCACCTCCTCTGTGTCTCGCTTCTTGCAGTAGCAAACAAGTGCTTCCAAGGGGAGTGTATGAGGAACCATGGTATGCAACGAGACAAAACTTTGTTCTTGTCAGAAACTTTCTTTTGTTAGTATCTGCTATCTTTTGAACCTCTCTGATGTAATTGTAGATATTATTTACTCTTAAGTGTCTCGTCTAGAATACCTCTTGAGATATTTCAGCTTCCTGATATCCCGTTTCTGCTTTTTCTAAATAGGTTTCTGTAAGCAAATTTATGTTGTGTATTATCTGTAAAAACTTGTTACACAGTTTTCCCTGCATATTTGCCCAATAAAATATTTCTAAAATACTTCTACTCTGAGAACTATCATAGATAAAGTGACTGTACTGTATATCCCTTGTTTTTATACTCTTCCTGTAACAACCTGTTACTGTCGTTTTGGTGTGACATAATACAGACTTTCTTACATTACTGTGTTAACATTCATATTAGATTTTTTTGCTTGGTGAGCAGCTGATTACAGTCATGAACTCTGGATAAGGAAGAACCATCCAATTGTTGATATACCACTAGAGAAATATAATCCAAAATCATACATTAAAATATTATTAGTATAAATACTGTATTCTATCTCAACTTCTACTATTTCTTTAGGCTATTCATTCTGTTGCTTGGCACCATGAAGGGAAACAGTTCATGTGCAGTCACTCTGATGGCAGCTTGACCCTCTGGAACCTGAAAAGTCCTAATAGACCATTCCAGACCACAATTCCACATGGTAATTTTGTTAATTAAAATGTAGAACACAGAAGCAATTCAATATACCCAATGTTATTTGATAATATCCATGCTTATTCCTTTTTTTGTTACTGTAGCCTTAATGAAGAGTTCCTTTTCTTATAAATATTTTAATCTGCAAAGTAGCTGCAAAATATTATCAAAATCAGATAGCAATTTTCATTAAACATGTTTTGTTTTCTGTCAGTGTCATAAATACTTTTTATTGGGTAGTGTGACTCTGATATCTTCTTTCATCCTTTACATCTTAGTAGCCTACTACTACTATTTGATGTCCTCAGACTACAGACTTTTCAAGATTTTTTTATATATATTATGTAATTCGTATTTTGTGCCAATATGTGGAGTTTTCACAAGTAGTGTGCTTTGTACAGGGTAGGGTGTTGCTTGTGGTAGATGTGGTACAAGACTTCCCAAGTCTCTGCAGTAAAACAATAAAGCAATAAACCTTATTAAGAAATGGCCATTATCTTTTATGGCTGGGACTTTATATGCCATTATTTCTTATCAAGCTAAAAGGCTATTAAGTCTATTGTAAATCAATGCATTAGAAAATAGCCTGATTTGATGACTGAGTGGAAACCTGTGCTGCTCAGAGAAGTTTTAACATTGTTTTAACTTTCGTAATTCTTTTTTTAAATGATTTTTAGAGACACAGGATTATAACTTGCATTGGAAAGGAGCTTCAGAGGTCATCTTTGAACTTGTGGCTCACTGAGATCAGGTTGCTAAGAGTGGTGTTCAGCTGAATTTTGTACATCCTCTCTGAGCAACCTGTTCCAATATTAAGCACCTTTGTAGGTTTGGTTTTTTTTTTTTTTTTTTTTTTTTTTTACATAAGCCTAACCAGAATTCCCTGTATTCCAAGTTGTGTCCTTTTGCATCTTGAAGAATTGTTTAGCTCAATTCTTCAGTCAGGTTGTTGTAGAAAGCAACCTTAGGCCTTCCAAAACACTGAAACCATATTTGCTAATGTTCTGGTTTGTGAATGATTCTTTTCTGACTGAAAGACAGGATTGAGCCATAACTAATCAAGAACCTTTGAGTCTGAACTGTATATTTCATTTAATTTTGTCGCTGACTTGGTCACAGTACAGAGCGTATGATTTTGTCAGTATAATTGTCAACAAAAAATAGGAGGTACACAACTGTTGAAATCCATTAATTATTAGTTGAGTTTCATCCTGCTGGTAGTGTGGATGGTTTTTAAGTGTCTTTAAAATGTGGTTTATAGTCCTTTAGACATATGTGGTTGTAAAAGCGTAAAACCCTGATAAATGTAATTTAGCCAAACTCATCTATTATGGAAATAGGTGATAACATTCTATCATCTTCTATAGCTTTAAAGTTCCATTCTTTTGCTTCTTCTACACTTACTTCACTTTGTATATTTTAGTTTGATAGTTCAGTTATAATGATGTTTCAATAAAGTTTTCATCCTCTTTCTTTCCTTAGGAAAAATTCAGAGAGATGGAAAAAAAACTGAATCTTGTAAACCAATTCTAAAAGTAGAGTACAAGACCTGTAAAAACAGGTATGTTTACCTCATCTATAGGTGAAGTGTAGGTAACCATTTAGATGGTCATGCTATGTGTAAAGTAGACCTATTCTGGCAAACTCATATTTGTGTAGTGCTGCAGGACATTCATGTATGACATATGCTTTAGTGTGATCTCTAGTGCTGCTAGAAGTTATCTAAGTCACATTTCTAGGTAGCCAGATATTTTGACAAAGGACTGGATTGACTGTGTAGTTAAGTTAAATTCCTGAGTTAATAAAGTACTTTCAGTATATTTCTCTTTTTACAAAGCTATTTTTATTTTAAAGATTGAAATGCAAACTTTTAATTACCATATTTCGATTTTTAATGCAGTGAGCCCTTTGTGATATTTTCTGGTGGACTGTCATATGACAAGGCTTGTAGAAGACCAAGTCTAACCATCATGCATGGGAAAGCGATTACAGTTCTTGAAATGGATCACCCTATAGTTGATTTTTTAACTCTTTGTGAAACCCCCTATCCAAATGGTGAGTTCATTGAGCAAAGTACAGTTATGGAAAATATAAATCATGTGGTCATCTTTCCAACCTTAATGTCTTAATTATACTCACTGAACTGGGTTCTTCCATTCTGATGGAATCTCAAAAAATATAAATTTACTGAAAGTAATTGGAACCTGTCTGCATTCCTAACATTGGAGACAATTAGTGAGTGAGTGGACAACAAAGCCTGCAGTGATCTCTAGATATAGGCTTGACACATATGAGCTAGTGTGAGGAAATATTGCTGTCAATAAGATATATGTACTTATATTTCTGTCACTTCTCACATGGCTGGAAATGTGTTTTGCTGCATATTGTTGGACTGCTATATTCCGAAGTAAATTCACAGAAAATGCCAGAAAGTAAAGAATGAAATACTGCAAGCCAAAAAGAATTTAAGTTTTAACATTATAAGCCCTCAGGCAGAAAAAAATATATTTTATATGTAGCTAAATCAGATGTGTATTAAAAACAAGTGTCTATTTATTTCAATGTCATGCTGTAAGTTTTAACTTTCAGTAGTCGAATTTGGCATTTGCTTTCATTTAATTATGGCAATGATTTTGAATGAAAGAAATACTTTCCAATATTAAGCATTTATAGCCCCTTCCTCAGCTCACATGGTAACACTTACATGCTTGGTTTAACTGGTGTTATTCACTGGTATAACAACAAGGTATCAAATGATATGCATGCATAGCAGGCAGGAATTGGAGGTAAATCAGTCAGTTTACTCAGCCTTTTGGCACTGGCTATCTGATGAGGATAGTGTGAGCCTGATCATACTGGAATGGTTAGCTGCTGTTCAACTTATTGTCTTGATTTTATATTTACAGTTTTTAAAATAGTATTTGCATTATTAACATGGAGGTCTGCTGTGCATAAAGAGGAGCATATACTTTTCAATCAAATATTTTTCTAGGAAAAGGAAAAAAGCATTAACAAAAGACCACAAATACATAATCTGCTAAAGGGTATGTAAAGAACATGACATTATCAGAATTGACTGTAGCAGACTTAGAGAATATTGTGTACAATAAGAGTACAACAATTGTGTAGCTTTGTAAAGCAGGTTAGATAGTGTAAGCTTTTATAATGAAATGTGTTTTCTGGGAGAAGTGTCATAATTAACTATATAGAATAGGTGATAAATATTTTTCTCCAGTTGTACGGTCTCTATAGAACTTAGATGAACTCATCTGTATTCAAAAACCAAAGATCAACTCTGTTAAATTACATAGCACCATAATATGAATGCCAACATAAGATGAAACCTAGGTAAAAATATTGTTTTACGAGAGTAAAGTCTCCGAAAGATCACAGTCCGCCATTTCAAGTGCAGTTTGGTACTTCAGCAGCAAAAGGAGCAGTTCTTGTCGTGCTCTGTTCGGCAGAGCTTGTTGCCTCTCCAGCTCCTATCTGCTCTCTCTCATCTTTCCCCTTTCCTCTAAGTGTATCTTTTGGATCATTTGCTAACTCTTCAGAATACTGTTGTCACGTTGCTTCTTCATTTTTGCCTCATTATTGTTAAAATGAGAGTCTAGAGAACTTTTTCCTTTGGAATTCATCAGGTTGACGTGACCAGCTGCTCACAACCTGTTTTTGGAAGAAGAGTTGTACACAGAAAAATATTACTATTGTAAAACAAATATATATTTTCTGTGTAGTAATGGGTTCAGTGATACAATAATAACCAATAATACCACAACTTTGGCATCCTTTCTTTCTTTATTTTAAGTTTGTCATCCTTTGGGAGGCTGTAATAGCTTGTTCCATCATGTATGGTAATCAGCTGTATAGCCCAAAAGTCATCTGTCTTCTCAGTTCCTATTAGGCCCTAATTAAATATTTTCTGGTTTGCCCAAATGGCTAGGATGTGTATCTTTTGTTTAATTTACTCTAAATTTTTTGTTTAATTTATCCTAATTGTTTAGCAGTTATAACCTGACTTGATTATTTATAATGATTAATAGGAGAACTCCATGTTATTTTTATTTGATACCTCACTTTCAGAATTTCAAGAACCCTATGCTGTAGCTGTGCTTTTGGAAAAAGATCTCATTGTTGTTGACCTGACACAAAGCAAGTAAGTACAAAGTCTTATATGAAGATAGCAGATCAAATCTGTCTGAATGTTATCATACAATGTCATTTTGCAATCCAGAGTTAGTCATTCTTTGTGATAATTCTGTATGGTTACCTTCACCTTAAGAGCTAAGGTATTAGTACATAAGTACTTGTGATAATGTATTTTTTTTTAAGTTTAGGAATAAGTCTAAGCCAGTGGTCTCTTCAGCACAGCCCTCCAACATGCACATGCTGAAGTATGACCTACATTTGTTTGCTAGAAACAAGATTCAACAAGTACTTTTATGCATGTTTGACTTCTCTAGACTCCACAGGGACTATCACTTAAGTATTTACTCAAGCATGTTAATAAACAATGGCATTGATTTATAGTGACAGATCTATGGAATTCTTTCATAATCCACTTGCTGTTTTAAATGACAAGTAATTCTTTCATGCTGGGATCAATATTCTTATGAAAGTGGAGCTATATTCTTATGAAAGTGGAGCTATAATGCATCTCAACAGCATTAAATAGATGCAATTGAAATCAGAAACAGTCTTTCTGCATTTTGGAATTATGAATGGCATTGTGTTATCAGCTAGCAATAAGGCTATGCTTTTAGTCAGACAATCCAAAATGATGCAAGGGAGAAATAAATTGAGATCCACTTCATCTGTTACTGCTATTGTCACTGTAAAATCAGCAGTTTATCAACACAATAAGCAAAAATACTCAGGTTAAAATCCACAACTGCATAGGTAATTCTTAGGTCATAATAAAAACCATATGCATGCGTGTGATGCTTCTAGAAAATGTATAACTTCTGTATTTCTTAAATAAAATTTTGAGGTGTTGGGAAAAATTAGATCCTAATCCTCATTCACATGAGTAGTCCTATTAACCTTAGGAAGTAGTCACATGAATGGGTATTTACATTGCAAGAAGAGGATTCTAATCACAGCTCAAGATTTTTTGTATCCTTATTTGAATAACTACACATTATTATTGACGTTAAGAAAAATACCTATATTTGAAAAACTAAGGGAAAATGTTTTTAGTAATAATTGTACTTAGATTATTTTAAATACTTAATATGATAATATTTTTATTTGCTTCAATGTGTCACAGTGATTCTAATAAATTGTCTTCCTTGACTAGTTTTCCAATCTTTGAAAATCCATATCCCATTGACGTTCATGAGTCACCTGTTACCTGCACAGAGTATTTTGCCGACTGTCCTCCAGATTTGATTCCTGTACTCTATTCTGTAGGAGCAAAACATAAAAAGCAAGGATACAGCAATAAGGTAAACAAAAATAATATTGTTTCAAATAAAAAAACTGTAACTAGATATACAACTTTACGCTTTTATAATATCTTGCTGATCTTTTTTTTCATTGTCCTTCTTTAATAATCACTTCCAAGATGGTCCAATCAGCAGCTCACAGGCTGTATATGACCTGCATAGGTGCTTAAACACACCTGTTTTTTTCATCAGAGGAAACAGTCAATGGATGCTCAGGCAGCCTGTGCCCATCTAGTATCTTGGGCGATACACAGCAAGAGGTTAGAACCGGGGCAGCTCTCACAGAGTTTATCTGGAAAGGGTAGGAGGCTGCAGGCAGTCTGAAACACCAACAGTTTAAGAACAACCGTTAACCACCATCGTATAGGACCTTATTGCATGACTGCTGGAGTTATGCCCCTTCAGATCGAGTTAGAGGACTACCATCAGTGTAGGACTCAAACTTGTCTGAGTATGTTATCTCTACTAGAGAAAAAATAGTGCCTTAAGTAATTACAGCTGAATCAAGTTAGTAGAAAAGCTTCAGTAGAAGCTGAGAGCTCACAGAATCTCTGTGAAATTTTTATTGAATGGGGATATTAATAGTTATTTTACTGAGCTAGTAAAGTCTTAATGAAATGATTTTAGAAATAATACTAGCTACAGAAATAAAAAAAAAAGAAATACTATTATTTTATAGATTTCAAGCATTAATCTGGTATATGTTTTAATTAGAATGAATCCATCATAAGTAATTTAGACAAAAAAACTTTGAGTAAGCAAATCAGAGTTACCATCATTCTTCTATTCATACGAACAGAAGTATTATCCTTAGAGCTGCATGGTTTTCCATGCACGGAGAGACCGGAGAGACCATGTGTTTCTTTTGGATATTGATTAAGCAAAGCACTTAAGAAAATGTTTTTTCTCTCACTTCAACTTCTCCGTTCATCTATCCTTGTTTTGTATGCATAACTTCCCAAACTTTTCGCCACCTGTATTCATTCTGCATTATTTCGTCCGCTTGCTTTATTTGTGTACGCAAAAACAGACTCTCTAAGTGTAGCTGACCATTTACTTCCCATTCATTTCTGTGCTTCTCATGTCCATTCCATATATTCACATATCCAGTTTGTGCTCCCAATTTTTACCTGCCTGCTTATACTCCGCATGCATCCTCACTCATCCTGCACATATGTCATCCTCTACATTTTGTTCTACTAGACTTATCCTAGAAAGACACCCTAGAATGGGTGTCTTGCCATTAGTAGAGAAGGGATGATGATTTCATATATTCTGTGAAAGTCACATTTTCTCATCTTGTATACCTAGTATTATGCTTGGATATTTGTTTCCTACTTTTCTGGGCAAGCATCTTCAGTAGTCCTCATGCCCAAAATTAATTAGCCCTGTTCAGAGTCCTATACGAGTTCCAAGACCCATGTGAAAAAAGTGGCAGGATTGTTTGCTATTCCTTTCTCTAGTTATTATAAAATATTATATTATAAAATATTATATATTATAAAATATTGCAGTGTTAAGGCTGTATTTCATCTTCCCAAGTAGATGTGCAGAAATTCTTAAAATATAGAACTTTAATAGATAATATAAAAATGCTTTTATGTTTTCTTGTACATATCTATACTCCTCTTTATGAGCTGTATTGCGTTTTGGAAGAAGAGGTTGTCAAAAATTAACCAGTCAAGACTTACCCAGATCAGTTCTCATCTCTGTATTCTTGGTCTTTGCTTAGGAATGGCCAGTCAATGGTGGAGCATGGAACCTTGGAGCACAGACATATCCTGAAATTATTATCACAGGGTGAGAATGAAATTGAAGTTTTGTGCTTTTAAGTTGTTAGTGTCTAGAGGTTTGACTGTGGGCTGGCTACAAGTGAGAATTAAATTTTGACAGGATATCAACGTATACATATTCTGGCCTCTTTAACTGAGCTTTGTAGTTTTTATTCTTGCTGCAGTCACCAGAAAAATCCCATTTTCTACAGAGAAAAGCGCTTTGCACTTTGGGCAAACAATATTGTGAGAATTACTGATTGAGCACCCCAGTGCTAAAGGGCAAGTCTATCCACTTATGAGGGAGGGATCTTTGCTAAAGGAGCATCCATTGCAAGAGAAGTTTGTGTCCCTGAAGGGTAGAGAGAATAGCATTATAAAGGAGGCCAGTTGTTCTTCCACAGCTTTGACCTCCTGCGCACTCTGTACCAATAATGGATTTGTAATTCTTTTTAGTATACCAGCATTAGTGATGATGTGGTCGACTGGAATGAATTTCACCTTGCAAGTGAGAGTAGGTCCCAAAGATAAAGGCATAGAAAGTACCACTGTAAAACAGAAGTCTGTAAAGCAGCCTTCTCACATGATGGAGTCTATGTTTACCTCCAGTCTCAGCCACACTGATGACAGCAATACATTTGATATACTGTTATAATCAATGATACTCAAAAGCTGTTTTTAAAAATAAGATTGTGATAGCTGCTAGAGTACCCATAAGGGGAAGAAAAGATTATTCTCATTGTAAACATTGCTGTTTACAATGAAAAATGAGAAAATAAGAAAAATGAACTTAGCCACTGTCTTTTCAAAATTGGAAATATATGTCGTTTTTACAGTGCAGGGATTTGATCCTGGCCCACTGTAAGGCCAAAGGTACTGTATCTTACACTTGTCATTAGTATGACAACTAATTTCATCCAATTACAATCTTAAAACTCATTGGGGGGTTCTTTATGGGAAATGCACCAAAAAGCATTTAGTAACTTAAATAAATGAATAACAAAGTGTTTTCTTATGTTTAGTATGGATATCACTATATAATGTCAATAAGGTATGCAGAGTTACCACACACACAAAGTACAGTATTATATTTACTACTCACTGAAAGTATAAAATGCTTAGAGTTGCATCTTGTTTTAACACACTTAATTTCTGTGTTTTTTTTTAAGCCACGCAGATGGATCAGTAAAGTTTTGGGATGCTTCTGCCAGTAAGTGAAGTCCATTTTTATATAATAGCAACAATTCAGACAAATATATAATATTTAACAATATGATTAGTAATCCCTGAGATGCTGTAATTTGGAATAATGAGCTAAAACTAAGTGAATATTTTATTAAGTTAGGAAAAAAAAATGCTTATGAGATATGTTACTTTGAAACAAATGAAAGTTAAGGAGACGGATAAAATGCCAGACATGATATCTTGAAACCTGTGGTAAATAATTCCTATGGCATTATTCTGTTATGTGTATAGAAAAAAGGACTGAATAAAATATAATGTTCAATTTCATTGCTCATGTCTCTTCTGAGTACAGTACATTCTTTTTATAGCTAAGTAAAAACATTAAAATTCAATTATGTATCCTAATACATATCTAATTAAAATGTTCCCCTCGAATATCATTCTGTATATTAGGCATTTAAATCTATGTGTTTATTAACTTTGTGGATATTCAGGGAAGGACAGGGGAAGGGAGAGACCCTTATCTTTACTTGTCTAGCCTTCAGTTTCACAAATAATTGGGAAGCATTTTCATTTGTTCTAGCAGGGAAATACTTAGAAAATAATTGTTTCACCCATTCTTAGGGGGTTAGAAGACCTATTTTAGAAGCTATAAGTAATATTGAAAATACTGGTTAAAGTTTCCTTCTAAGTTTGTGCAAAAATGGTATTGAGGTCCTAGGCGTTTATCAAGAAAGAACAAATTTTAAAGGGCTTTAATGTAAAGAAATTGGGAATAATGACTTTCATATAGAGAATTAGCATGAGACACTAGACCTGGTCTTGTGCACATTTCATCACATATCTAGGAATGTGCAAATACAAGAATTAATGTTAATCTGAAGCAAAACAGAGTGTTTTAAGTCTTCAAAGTATTTAGCAAATACGCTGCATTAGAACCAATGTAGTAGCGATTTCTTCTATAAATGCTGGCAGGAACAGGGAATAAATATAACTAAACAGTATGTTCATGCTGCAACAGGGATTGGTAAGAACTTAGATGATTCTAAATATTCACAGAACCCTTAAACAGTAATGGCACTTTCAGTGCATCTCCAAAGTACTGATCTTAATTCTGCTTCTCAAAATAATGTATTGTCTTTCTGGTACAGTACTCAGTACTTAATAGTTACAAGGTTTTCATTTAAATTATTCTATTGTAGTTCAAATTTTGTGTGAGGATTCACAGCAAATATGGTATCCTGCTGATACGTGAAAGCAGAAAATACTTCGCTAGTAGACATATTTTAATGAAGTAGCTTTGTATCTCAAAGCACTGTGCTCAAAGATCTGTGGGAGACAGGGAGTTGCCAAGCCATTGAAGCAGTTTTCCAAATTTATATTTGCTCAAAAGCCATTGATGTTTCTTCTTTGCTCCTGCACAGATGGTGCATAGTAATTCCCAGAAGCATGAGACATAAAGACTCCATGTCCTTTACTGTGCCCTGAGATGCTGTAATTCTAGTTTCGGTATGCACAGACCCAAGGTGTCCCATTCTAAGTGGCAGCTTAGATTTGCTAGTGAGGTTTAGTGCATCCTGAGGCCTCTTCCACCATCACAGACGGCCAGAGGAGTTATATATTCATTACAGAGCCCTTGCTATAATTTGTAATATGTGCTTAGCATACATATGCTAAGACTCCTAGAATATATCTGCAGTGTAAAATTAAGATGTAATTATCCTGTGTTTTTAGTCTCATTACACACTTAAAACACCATTCTTCTATCTTTTTGTCATTCGCTATACAAGCTATCTTGACTGATATAGCACAGTGACACTGACATATGCAGCTTTAACTTTACAAATATATACACCCCCTTTATAGGTCCTGGGCCTGATTTCTTGTTGTTCCAACCTTATGCAGTCATTAATTAATGCCACTGATAAATTAATGCAGAAAAAGGATAAAACACACCAGGCAAGAATGTTAATAGTTCATACCCACTCCCCAGTGCTGTGGCTGACTGAGGAGCAATCACACAGAGCAACTGTAAAAGATGTGTCAATAAAACAGATGTGGTTAATTATAATCGCTTAACTTTCAAAATTTACTACAGTAATGTTCTAGCCTTCACCAAGGCTTCTAGTTATTAAGGTCTGATGTATGGGTACAGATGTAGATATATTTATTAGTAATTTATTAGTCAATTATTCAAATCATTCTAGAACTCCTGTTCTTTCCAAAAGTCTTTGAGTCTCCCTGGCCTGCAGAACAATTCTCTATTTTTTTCCCTTGAGATGCCATACATCCACTTTCTCTCAAGACAATAACCTCAGATAAACTAAATTTTAGTTTCTTATCTTGTAAGAAAAATCGCTTCATGTCACATCTTTTCCTTAATACTGAGTATGAACATAATTGTGGACATCTGATTGAGAGACACTTTTGACATCCTGTCTCAGAAAGTAGGCAAATATTCATTTTGGAAATATTAAATGCATATCTAACTACTACTGCATACTAGAATATACTGTGTCATACCCTTGTTTTTTTTCATATGATTCTTTGTTATGCCACAGCTGAAAAGATTATAACTTCTTTGGAATTTTGTGATTGATGTGTTCAACGTTAAAAAGTTTTTTTGATATGTTAATATTTTGCAGTTACTCTACAGATGTTGTACAAGTTAAAAACATCAAAGGTTTTTGAAAAGCAGAAAGTAGGAGAAGGAAAAGCAACAGCTGAGATTGTGGAAGAAGACCCTTTTGCTGTTCAGATGATGTACTGGTGTCCTGAAAGCCGAATTTTCTGTGTGGCAGGAGTTTCTGCATATGTGATTGTTTACAAGTTCAGCAAACATGAAGTAAATGCTGAAATTGCAGTAAGTCCTTCAAAATTTTACTTTCTATTGTTATTATTTCTAGTTCTGTGTGTCCTGCTCTATCTGCATGCATATACTTAGTATAACTTAAACTATGTAAATAGAGCTTTAGAAATACTCCTTTTTAAACCTTTTAAGTGAGATCCTGATCCTACTAAGGTTTCTGAGTTGCTATTTTATTTTTGGCTTAAGCTATCTTTGTTTCCTCAAAAGTGGACACTACATGTACTATTCAACTACTTATGCCTAAGCAGTTGAAACAGGTAATTTCCTAAGCTTCTCATTCTTTACTTTGGCTCACGTATTCCTTCTTCTGACTTCAGATCTTAAGCAGTCACTTGATTTCAGATAGAAACAGACAGTTCTTATTCTTTTAATTGTATTGCGGTCACCTTGCATTTACTGCATTAACACAGCAAGTCTGCCTTACAGCAACAATTACTAACAGAGTGACTGAAGAGCATTCATAATAAATTCTTTCTTAAGTCTACGTTTAACAAAAAACTACTTTTAAGAATACAGCAATCTAAACATGAATCTCTCTCCTTCAGGCTTGCCATTAACTGTCTAGAGAGAACATTTGCACTTTTAGGTACTCTCTTGCCAGAAAGCAATTCTCTGTGTCTGTCAGCTTTCAACAACCCCCAGTGGCTGAATGAAACTTTTTCTTTCATTTTTCAACTCTCCAACAAAAACCCTTTCCTTTTCACATTATTAAAATGTCCTTTTGATATCTATAGCTATAGCCTGTCAAAAACATCTGTGTCACTTTTGGACTGTAATTATGTGCCAGGTGGTTAGGAGATTCCTTGCCCTTTCAGGAAAGTTTGAAAACTAAGGAACCATCATTTTGCCCTACTGACCAGGTGATCTATAATATTATTACATTGTAGTGTCCTTATATTATTCCATAGTAACTGCACATTGTATTTTATTACTCCTCCTTTATTTTCCTTGTTTTCCTATCTCTTACTTTCTCTGCTTTAGAAACTTGTAGTTTCTAAAATGTAGTAATGTATACCATTTAAGCTTTTCAGATTTTTTTTTGTAGTTTGAAAGCATTTTTATGAGGAATTATTCTGCAAAGAGTTGTTTTACCAATACCTGTTATTCCTGACATAGTCAATACGTTCTTCTGGGTTTTCTGCATCTCTGTTATACACAGGTGCCTCAGCTTTTAGTTTCCACATTTTCCTTGCAAGCAGCAAGCACTCAGTCTTCACTCCTAATTATTTTGTTTGTTTGTTTGTTCGTTTTTAGTATAAAGTATTGAATCTTTGCTGCAATACCTTCCTGACTTAGGTTTCTCACTTTGTCTACACTGAGCCCGATCTAATCCATCTCAAGACCTATCTGCTGCCTGTAGTGAGCCCAAGGTCTAGCACTGAATGTCCTCTTTCCTCTAGCAACCAGCCTAAACTCAGTTTGAGTTCAGCCTGCAAATCCTTTCTGTCCTGCAGCAGGCAGCATTTTAAGAAGAAATTCATGTTAGATCGTCTGCCTGAGATCAGTCTTGTAACATCGTTGCCATGGTAAATGGAAAGAATGCAGGCTACACAAAGGTTTCTTCAAGTGACAGATTAAGTCCACAGTTAAATCTACCCTAAGCTGTGTGTTGACAGTGGAATTTCGTGAACAGAGGAATTATTTGCATCATTCCATATCACACTTTGAAGAGTAGTATTGTGCATGAGGTACAAATTCTGCTTCGTATCCAGTTGTGCAGTCATTCCCATACAGCCTTTTTATCCTTTTCTGCCATCTGAATCCATGCCATCTGATCTAGCAAATAAAAATGTGTTCATCTTTCTCACTTTTATACAAAGAGGTGTCTAGTAAGCATGACTGCTTTCTAAGGAAAAGAACTTCAAATACTTCAGTAGTATGAGTCTTTCCTCAGTGAAGCTTCTCTTCCAAGCCCCTGAAAAGAAGGAAGTTTGCATTAGTTTGAATGTCAGAAGAATCAATGAACCTAGTGACAGTATCCCACAAAAAGACCTCTGCAAACCATGTCAAAAAAACTCATATGACAGGTCTGCATTCCCTTTAAGGCCCAGTCAGCCAGGGCCAATGCTTAAAAAAAAACCCACAGTCAAGTGATTAGCCTAAATTTTTCCTTCTGACTGCAAGGCAGTGATAACTAGAATTTCACAAATGAAGATTAAACAGCATTATAAATTGTTTAATTCAGGCAGCAATTGCTTCCAAGAGATTCCAAAACAGTATTTTGCTCATTAGTCTTTGAAGGCAAAGGCTGTCTGTAGGTTTCCTTGTTGTTTTAGGCAAAATTATCTATAGTTTTTGCAGTGGAGAAAGCAAAAGTGAAAATTTGGGATGGAACACTTCTCCTAACTAAATAGAATCACTTCTTTCTGAAACCTTAGGTGTTTTAACACAGCACTTGATTTTAGGAACATTCAGTTTTGATCTTCATCTCCTGATTCGATAAAACCTAGCTATTTTCTAATGCCGCCGCCTTCATCTTGGCATAGATGATGTCTCAGAGAGAGATCACTAACTGAAAAGAACTTTGCAGTGTCTATATCTGTAATTGATCTTGATCTGATGACCCCTTCAGGAAATTACTACTCAGATAGTATTCCAAAGACCTTACCACTTTGAGGACTACATCTTGTTTTTTTTTCAAAATAGCAATATCCTTGGACAATTCATAAGATGGAAAAAAAATACCCAACATCTATTGTGATTCTTTGAGATCATTAGTCATACAGATTTGAGCCTGTCTCTTTTTCCCGAGGCAGAGAAGCCAGAATGGATGTGAAAAATAACCAGTTTGGATTTTGCTTTTTAGAAATCGCAAAAATTATTTGCCATTTAAAAAATACAGAATTTTACGGGCTGTTAACCGTGTGTGAAGTCCCTTAAGTCCCTTGGCCAGTACTATCCACACTATCATTTTTTTTCACGCAAAAATCTATCTCAGAAGCTTTGTGTATCAGCAGTACGAAGGTAGATTTGATAAATCTTTTAGTTGATTTGCTTATAAAAACAATGTTGGTCAATGGGCAGAAAATTTCAGGATATTAATCCTTAATGATACCTTCCTATGCTGAAATAATGCCTATTTTAGGGCAAATTATTAATTTCTATTTCATACTAAATGTTAAAAATTTGTATTTATATTCTTTCCTTTCACCATAAAAGGCTTGGATCAAAGTAGGGTCTGGAGGAATATGCCTACATACCCATCACTAGTGTAGGATTCATGATCAGTTCCTATCTGCTCATGCTATTAGGCTGCCTATGTAGGAAGCGATGGTTTTCTTTGTAAATAACAAAGATAAAGGTGTTTATTTTTAGAAAGAAAGACTTACTGGTATTTATTTGAAAGTAATACAATTTCCAGAAGCTTTCTTTATTAAATTATAACTTAGGTATTTATTTCTTTAAGTCATTAGAGGTTCGGCTTCAATATGAAGTAGAAGATATCATTACTCCTGAACCGGAAATAATTCCGGCATTTCCTGATGCCTCCTCCCAGCTTCCTTCTTTAAAGAACCTGTCAGGCAGTACCAACACTGTCACCTGTGAAGGAATGAAGGACAGCATCCCATGTCTTAGGTAAGGCTGCTCAGAGACTTATTTTTCTAAGAAGTATTTCTGACACTTGTATTAATGACCTCATTAACTGTCAAGAAAAAGAGATTGATCGTATGGCATAAAATGAGAAGAAACCATAATTCTGGGCCCACATTTTTTTAAGAAAAAAGTATTGAACAAGGGATATAGAAAGGATGGAAGTAAGGACTGAAAAGATCAAATGAGATTCAACCTGAAGTTTCATTACAATGAGAAAAATTATAGCAAATAAAACTTGAGAATAATTAATCAACTGTTATACTAAACATTCAGATATAATTTTTCACTGTGTTATAGGATTAAATCTTCTTCTCACACCCACATTTTGAATGGAATATAAGTGCTACAGAATTGTCCACAAATTTCTGAGGAACATAATTGTGTTTTTGAATTCTCAAAGAGCTTTCCATAATATCAACATTTGCAAAGCTTTCCCTCCTTGATTAATTAACACTTAAATTTTACTTTGTGAAAAAATATGTATGCACATGAGGTGTTGGGGAGGGGAACTGGTATAGTCCTGAAACAATCTTGAAAACACACAGTTGTGAAATATTTTCACTGTTTGAAAGTGTATATGCATGTTCAGTCTTCAGAGAGTACCAAATTGTTGTTTGTACACATTGACAGTGTTTGGAGCAGACTAATATGTACTTACTAATAAAGCAGATAAATTATGGGTTTGAATAGTTTCAAAGCAGAATTCCATACAACATTCTGTAAACTGTAATTTCAGCAATTATAGTGTACTGCTGATAACGATTGCTCTCATTTTAAGTGAATTCATTATTATTTTAGTATAATTATTATTAAATATTCTAATGCTTCAGTTATTTCAAAAGCAGTTTAAGTGAACATTGCCTAAGTTTGCAGACACTTCAGACTGTGGTACTCCTGAAAATAGTATGTTGGCATTTAAAAGCAATATTGTGGCATTTTTCATGCGTAACTGACAGTGTTTACTTGGCATCCTGTTAATCTGTCCACCTCATTCAGTAAGGCAGCTGAATTGCAGACCTAATTTTAGTCATGTATATAAACCATTAAAGTCAATAGAAGAAGCAGTGAGAAGTTATTAAAAAAATTCCAAGTTGAAAACTTTTCCTTTTTTTTTTTTCTTGCAGTTGAAATTGATAAGAATATAGTTGCTGATTTCAGTGGAATAAGATTTTCCTGTAGGGGATATTTATTTGATTTGATTTGGATGGATGGGGAAGGACGGTAGAAGCTTTCTTGTGAACTGGTAGAGATTCTGCTGGTTAGTGTTTAGAGGGTTGCTTAGCTCCCTATATAATCTCACATAGACTGACTTTTGTCCAATTTTGTGCAAAATAAGGATATAATTATTATATTAGAGAGTTTTTTTTAATCAAAATAGTGACAGTAGTGCTGTCATACTCCCTTTTACATTAAAAGTATACTGTTTACTTATTTGCTTCTATGAGGAAAAAGATATGAATAGCCCCATCCTTTCTCCAAACTCTAACCAGGCCCTCTTACACTTTTTGTCCGAAGACTTCTGTTCTTAACAGATGTATGATGATAAGTTGAAAGCAGTGCTGAGTATCCAGAAAACCCACTAAATGTCTGGATGTTGGTACTCAGTTTATACGGAAGTCATACAGGTGGGCAGCAGTGCAGAACCTAAGATACAGTGATAGTAATATAAAGCTGCAGCCACCTACACTTGAAGGGGGGTTGCACAACTTGAACTACAATGACATTATGCAAAAAATTTTGTATACAGACTACTTTTTCCATTTCCTGTCACAGATGCTTCTCAACCTCATTACAGTGAATAACTTTTGCTAGTCATTACCAAAAGTTGGTGTATGAATGTGTTTGTGTTTGCTGATAGACACTAGGAGGCAAATGGCTGAGTATCCTGAAGTAATGAAAGCTTAGGATTTTTTTGAAATTGGAAGTAAATCTTATTGAGAGATGTGAAAAAAATAATTCTTGCTTGTTTCTGAAGTTCTTATAATAAATTTATTGTTGGAATAGCATGGAAACTGATGTGTTTGTTATTATCCAGATAAGACATTTTTGACATTAATATTATCATCCAAAATTTGTGCCCAGAGGGTAAGTCTTTGTTCCCAGACTTTTGATATATTCTCAAATTTAGGTCAATTTTCGGGTTTTGACAGACATCTCCAAAGCGATAAAGGTCTGTCTGTGATTATCCCATGATGAAAACTAAACAATTAAGTGGGCAGCAAGCAAATACAGTTTAGCATAATCAGAACAAGCTAAGGAAATTCCTGGAATATCTATACTCCTCCTGTACATACAGTCTGCAGTCTGCTTCAGGCTCATAGCTGACATAAACACTTCAGGAAGAGCTAACAAAAAAAAAAAGATGAAGAAGAAGGAAAGGACATCAATATTCAAGCAAGATGGTTTCTAAAATCAGGGGCACGCACAAACATCCATAAAGGGAAAAATGTCGTAGGAACATAGGAATGAAAAACTGAACCAAATCTGCAATCTGTGCACCTACCACAACTTGTTCTATGTTTGGAGAATATTTCTGTGAAATAACATCCAACTTCCTAAAGACTTCCTCAGGTTTACAGTAAAAAGGATGTAGAGAAAGCTGTTGATTTTGCCCAGGTGACAACAATTGGGAAAAAAAAATAAAGAGCTTTTGTGTTCTGTAAATTTTTCAGCGTGTTCTTAAGGATCCATTGGAAAAGAAAGAATAGCATAGTAAAGAGATACATTAGATCTTCATAATTAATTCTGCATTCACTGTTAGCCTCATGATACTTTGTTTACGAGGAAAAGGGATAAACACGTTACCTGTCTCAGACATTTTATGGAATTCAGCACAACAACATTCTTCACTCCATTGTTCCTTCACATCTTCCATTGGGAAATATGCATGGAAATTATGTCTGCTCACCTAAAGGACAACTGTTCTAGAGTTTTGCCTTCTTGGATCTTATTTATATGTTTTGTACCCTGTGTAATGTTTTAAGAAAAGGAGCAGATAACAGAAAATCACATGGGACCACTCCACTAGCTTGCCCCTTCATAACTTGTCCACAGCCACAAGAAGTCCAAAGGACACCTTACAGGAGATACTGTTTTGTTCTGAGTGTCCTTCTGCTTGCAGTGATTTTTTTTTTTTTTTGCAGTTATTTGCAGCTCTTGTTTCTAGCTTCCCCAGCTCTCAAAATGGCCCCTTTCAGAAGCTTGGGTGCACATGTGTGTTTCCCTTTGCTCTCACCAATACTCCTGTGTAATCCAGGGCTTCTTTAGCTCATGGAAATCTTCACTTCAGAACTGCTGGCTTACGAACAAATGGAAAGGGTAAGGGTTTATTCCAGCAGAGAGGTAAGAAAGTGCAAAACTTGAGCAGAGCTTTGCTGTTTTTAGGAAACAAATACACAGAGCTGGCATATGCAACTTTGAATGCTTCTTCAATCAGAATGAGAAAAAGGTAGAAGACCAGGATCATGGAAAATGGAAGCAGACTGTTATGTCTTGGAGCTCCAGATGAAGGCATTGTTTCACCGATTGAAATATTGCATTACATTCTGCTATATTCCCAGCACGCAACAATTTCAGGAGACTATAGCACACAGTTTGAATTTTCTAATGGGGCTGACAGATTTACTCTGATGATGCTGTGAAGCTTGAGGACATTACAGGACATAATAAAATTGTAAATGATTGTGACATAGTTATCACATATCTAACACTAAGCCCTCCAGCTCTTCGGTATTCTTACCACCTCCTGTTTCTACTGCTTCTTCTCTTCAGGCTTGACGCAACTGCAAGCTAGTTCCTAAAAGATATGAGATATCTTATGCAACCACTTTACACCATGTGATTATTCTGATTTGGTGAACCTGCACTTCACCAAATTTTATCTTACTCCTGCCATTATCACTTTTCGGTGGCCATGATTTATGTGGTAAGCAACAGCTCTAGTGTGCTGCTGTCCCTGCTGTCCCTGTGTTGTCCTCTTCCTGTTTAGGTCAAGACTGGTCTTGTCCTCTCTTTTTGCTTCTGTGACTGCAGGAGCCTTGGGCTAGAAGAGGAACAGAAATCCAGACCCATTGCGCAGAGGTCTGTTCCCACAGCTGGTCCTGAATGATAAAGAAGAGGAAGAGAAGGGAGGGAAAAGGCTTCTGCATTTTTCTGCCTTTTTTTTTTTTTCCTTCTGTTCTGTAATGTCTTTTCTAAGACAGGATTTGAGTCAAGTGACTGATTATTTTTCAAGATAAATGGGTATACAAGATTCTGAGTAATACTGCAGAAAAAAAAAGGGAGATAATAGGGTATCAATCCACTGTTAGGGAAATCCATTTAGAAAGATAGATGAAGAGTGTTTTTCTCACTAAACGAAAGACATGTGAAGTTTAACGAGCTCTCTATAGGGAAAATATAAGCAGTACAATGAGAACTGTATGACAGAAGTGGTTGATCAATTCCAAGACAGTGTGAGGATGTATTTTGAAATAAATATTTATCAAATATATTATGAAAATCATATAATAATATATCATTAAGAAGACTGTAGTTATGCTTTGACTATTTCTGCTTTGAGTACTTTTCAAAAAATACCCTCATGTGTTTTTACTGCCAACATTTGAGCTTGAGATTTTTCTCCTGCTGTCTTGCAAGGCACCTCCTTGCCCAGCTGATAGACAAATTTGTTTGACTTTCGCTTGACCACATGGAGTCTGCTCTGTTGTTTTAAACAGTGGACTCTTTCATAATCAGACAGTTTCTGTAGCTCTGTTATTGCATGAGATCCTGAGGATAAACTGTCTTTAAATCCCTTCCTGTTTCAAGCAGAAATTGTCTCTACCCTCTTTTTTGAATCCAGCAGAACTATCTTGCACTTTCCCTATGTGATTGTAAATGTTTAGACCTTTCATTTCACATCCTGTATGTTTTCTGGTAGTCCTGCCCATGCCAGAGCCATTTATGTGTTTATTTAATTATTTATGCGGTAGTCTCATACACATCTTCAAGACTGCAGTCCCAAGAAAAGAAAACCTGGCATATTCCACGCACAAGCTGCATGTGAAACCATCTTGGCTACATATCTTTTGTCCTCAGTGGCCCTTTTGAACTCTGTCTGAAACATAACAGCGAGGGCTATAGGAAGTCATATTCTCCAATATCTTTGTCTGTATGCCTTCCTTTTGATACTCTGATGTCACATGGTATCCTACAACAGAACTCATGGTCAGTCCTCGGCATCTTTGCTGATCTTTCTGTCTTTCTAGCTCACCTCCTACTGAAGTCTGTGCCAAGGTCCATTCAGATCCATTTGAGTTTGGTGAGGAGAATTGTTTCAGCCCTCAGTGAAGATTTCTTGAAGAGTTTTCTTTTTTTCTTTGCAAAGCTCTTTCTTTCCTTTCTGTGTATTTTTGCAATGTTGCAGTTCTGATGACTGATGCTGTGATTCAACTTGCTTGATTTCGTTGGCAAACATCTACATCCTGCTGCTCTGCTACATGACAGATGAGAAAATGTTATCAGAAGTCTTCTGGGAAAGCTGAATCTCACTATTTTCTTCTCATCCTTTCTTTCACCGTTTGTAGGCTTCCAAAAAGTACCTCATGTTACCAGGAAAATTGCTAAAATTCTTTTTTTTTTAGTATTTCATTATGCCTATCGGAGATTAGTTACTGAATACGCTGAACCCGCATCTATTTGCTGTAAACAGAATTAATGCTTGCATCATGAGTGATGCAAGATCAACAGGTTTGCTATTCTGATACATCCCGCTTTCAGGATTGAATCCATTTTGGTGGATTGAGATTTGAGCCAGGAGAAGAATGGAATTACACTGAAGAGTGCTCATGCTGCCATGAAAAGCATTATTTCAGAGCAAGTATGTTGCAATGATGTAGTAGCGTCCTGTTTCAAAGCTTTAGAAGAAACTACTTTAAGTACTTTTAGATTATTTATTGATGCTGATTTTTAATTGCACATTATAAGAAGTGCTATAAAAAAGGAAAATCAAAGCCAAATGATCACACAAAAATATTTTTCTTCACCTGACGTGTTTCTCTGATAGATTTGTAGATCTTGCAGATTGCTGTAGATTTCGGATGTCTTCTTACAGTAGAAATGAAAATCAAAACCTGCAATTCTTCCCCAGTGTACATGTTCTAATTGCAATGCATAGTCTCAACGGACCTCCACATTCACAATACACTATAAATACTTGTTCTACTCTCAGCTTTTTAAGGACAACTACTTCACTAATATTTCCTCAAGGAAAGCAACTGTTATTCATTGCCCAGTGTATCTGCTGTAACTTTGTACCTTTTTCTTCTTAGTGTTAAGACGCGACCTGTGCGAATGCCTCCTGGGTACCAAGCAGATCTTGTAATTCAGCTGGTGTGGGTGGATGGTGAGCCTCCACAACAGATAACCAGTCTTGCTGTAAACTCTGCTTATGGACTGTAAGTAACTCAAAATTAAGGTTTTTTGGTTTATTCTTTATTGCATCAAACTGTGTATGCGCCAGTAATAATTCAAAGTTCTCTGCAGACCCTTAAAGTCAGAGGAAAAAAGTAAAAACATGTAATTATCCATGTTTGGGGGGAAAATTGCTTGACCTGGTAGGTCATGAAGATTGTAATATGAGATACTAAATTGTCCTTCTTGCCAATAATATTAATCTGGTGAAAAGATTGAATATTTTCAGATAATTTTTGGAAATTTTAAGCAGGACCTTTGCATTTCTGCAGAAGCATTCTGGAATAGGGGTTGTTTTATATTGCTTTTTTAAAAAAAAATCTCCCTCTGCTTCCATCAAGCAAAAGAGGTTTTCTTATAGCAAACAGAAAAAGCAAAAGGTTAAAATATTTTTTTTTCTTATTTGCTAATCTAGTGAATTAATGTACCATGTATAATAGTGGTTCAAATTCTACTGATTGTCACTACATCGTGTTTTCTATCCTAGACTTAACAGTGCTTTTAGTAGAGCTTCTATGAATGTATTAAAAGCATGGTACTCTACCTCATTGATTCTACCTCACTGATCTGTTGCTTAAGTAGAAATATGTTCCCACTCAAAGTGAGTTCAAAATACACTTTTATTTGGCAATATCTTGTGCTTATTTGAGAAGATTGTAAAGTGCACTAGAAAATAAACTTCATAGTCAATGTACTTAGAGTTTTGTCCATTTCAGAAATTTATAAAACATGTTTTACTTAATAGACAAACAAAAGATGTTTTTATAAAGTTTCCCTGGAAAAAAACAGGAACACCACCAGTCATATTTGCCAGAAGACCATTTTGTACAAAGTTGTGCCAGCTGGAAATCCACAGAATGCAATAAAGCAGAAGGAGCGGGGCAAATACTTGTAAAGGGAATTACTAGGCAGCAAAGGAAAGAAATGGTCCTACATCTTTGTCTTTATACTGAGATTAGTTGCATTGCAGATCTCAGGTAATCTCAGCAGTTGAGAGATCTTGCCCATGTTTCAGACCACCATAAAATGCTGTCTGTGAAAGGTTTCAGAGGGTTACAGATTGATTTAGCAGAAAGCTGTAACATAGCTGAACTGGACAACTTGGAAAGGAGCTTTATTAATATACCTCAGATTCGCGTATCTCTATAGTACAGATAAACATATTCCATATCATTTATATTTAGCTAAATGGCTTTATGCATTTATTTATATGTATATATTAAACTATGTATTTTATATTTACAACTATGTCAATATCTGTGTTCAGATTTGTTGTTATAATTTACATTCTTATAGTATTTATAGCATTATTAGAATGACACTCTTCAGTAAAGCAGAATTTAGATGTTATTCCAATATATGTAGCACAGAATGTTAATCAAAGTGGATAGTCCGCTTTTTGGAATGCCAGGTATTCTGTTTCAGGATACAAACTTACAAATTCAGAATGATCAGTCTATAAAAATTATAAAAACCAAACTTGGAGAAGATGTTTTATAAAACATTTCACACAATTAATAATACTTATTTTGTTTGCACCATTTAATTCTATATTATTAATACCTTTGAGGAACATTTCTATTCTCAGAGTTGCATTTGGGAATTGCAATGGCTTGGCTGTAGTGGACTTTATGCAGAAGACAGTGTTGCTGAGCATGGGAACTCTTGACCTCTATGGTTCAAGTGATCCTTACCAGCGTCAACCCCGTTCTCCTCGCAAAAGCAAGCAGTTTGCTGCAGGTAGGAAATAAAATACTGTGGTTATGAGCCTGACATGTTCTTTCCTTTTTCTGCCTGTGGCTTCTTATAGTGCTTTTGAAATGCATGACTGTCGACCAGCCAATGGAAGGTTCTCTAACGTGACAAAAGAAACCTGACATGCTTTTGGTACTGACACTTTCTCAAAACCAGAATGTTTTATGTAGTTTATTCTTTTGGGATGGAGGTCAGCAAGTAATCACCTTAGCTGAGTCTCTAAGAAATTATAATGAGTAAATTAGCAAACCAATTGTTCACTGTTGGTTTGACAGTCACCTGACTTATATGTAATTTTCTCTTGAGTCTCACAAAGTTCAGACCAATAGGTAATATTTTAATTTAAACTTAATTGTTTTCAGCCAAAAGCCATGCACTGGAATTTGAACAAATGGGTGTGTTCAAAGGATAACATAATACCCGAGAGACATGTTATTTAGGTAGCAAGAGCAGCTCAGATTAGACATTTTATTAGTGAAGTAATAGTGAAAACTCCAAAAAACTTAAATCCAGATGTATCATCATATAAAATATGAGACTAAGAGGAGCATATCTGTATCTCCATGTTAGAAGTCTCATCCATCAGCACAGATATATTTTGGGATAAATTTTTATTAATCTTAAAAAAATGACTTGTGTGAGAAAGAGTCGGAAGGTCTTATGTGTTTCAAGTCTTTTTGCTCTACATATCGTACCATAATTAAAACATAATCATGAAATGTTATTCTTATAGTTTTGAAGTTTTAAAATTAGTTTTTAAAATGTGTTTGAAAATATTCAGTTTTTAAAATCTATCTATAAAATTAATAAAGCAGCAGATTATAATGATTTTATAACATCAGCATTTTCATCGTCAGACTATACACTAAATCATCTAATACCGTTTCTTCATAAATTCAGTGGAAACCTTCTCACTGGAAATAAGACTGCACTCAAAAAAAAAAAGTAAAACTTAGAGAATTAAACGCAATTCTTCAATCTTAACTTTCTGTTCTTGAAAGACCATTTATCTCACTTTATAGGCATTTAATCATGGCAGGGTTAGTTCTCCTCTGTGCCAATTGTTAACATGTAAATTTGGCAGAGTTGAGGAGGGAAGAGACAAGCAGGTTTAGCCCCTTCAGCTTCTCTGTCTGGGCTGGCCAGACTCTTGGCAGCTCCCAGCATAACTTGAGCAGTCACAGGCCGTTTGCTGCTGGGCCCTGTACGAAGGGTGGAGGGTGACTGACGTCGAGGTGGCTGTATCAGCGCTGCACCACGCAGCAGCGCTCTCCTACAGAGACATTCGCGGCCAGTCCTTGAAGGCCACGTTCCAGCCATGCAGTGCTGCTAGACTGGAGCCCACTGGCAAAAACGGACTATTGAAAATACCCATTTTGAGATTGCTATAGATATTAAGCATCTGAAATAAACCTCAGCTGCTTTCTCACCATCCATCCCACATCCTTTACTTTCTTAATTTTTTTCTTGTTGTATCTTCTGAAGGTAAGCATCTGCTGAAATTTCTTCACCTTGGCTGTTCTAGATGCTGGTTATGATATCACTTCCTTTCACTTTAGACTGTTTTTTTCTCTCTTTCCTCTGCCTGCTGCTGATGCTGGTGTACTGGCATGTTCCAAAGACAACTTTTGCATGCGTGGCCTGTCTAACTTTTATCCAGATTTAACGAAACGGATCCGTACTTCCTATCAGAGTAAGTTTAATAAAGGTTAGGCAAATAGCCGTATCACCATCAGAATATGCCTGACTTCAACGCGTGTGTTTGTGCTTTGTAATGTGTTTTTTTTAAACACATTCAGCATGCATGCAAATTTACTACATTTTGTAACGTCAGTTGTGCTTGATTTCAATAATTTTCTATATTTCTATATTTCAGCTATTTCAGATCTGTTTTCTTCTTATGCCCATTGATTTATGTGAGGCAGATTTGGCCTTAGAAATTATTTTTTTCAATAATGTTAAATTTTTGATGACAATATCTTCCATTGTTTTTGAATTTGTTTCAGCATTCATCTACTTATATGAAGCATTTCTTGTTTTGCAATGGCACTACATGGTTGTAGTTATAAATTAGTTCTTTCCTATTTTCAGAAGAGCAATGTGGTTTTAAAGAGTAAGCATTGGACTGCATGCTGTGAAATTTTAAATTTTAATCTTGACTATTTGGCTCAGGGGAACCATCCCATAGCTCTGATCTTTAATGGAGAATATAAAGGGGGTAAAAAAATGCAACAAAGGGAGGAAAATTAATGTTTTTAATATTTTTAAATTTTTAAGTTACAGTGATATGCAATTTAAATATTAGTATTCATCACTGCAGAATGTAATGAACAAAGCTATAATTAATTTTGCTAAAATGACTGTTAAAAAGATGAGCTGTATCTATCTTAATTAACTGCAATGCTTATATGTAATTAGGTCTCTAGGATGCCTCCTATTCATCTCTTTTTAAAGTGATTTTCCCAGAACAATTGGATAGGCAGTTTTAAATTAAATACTTGGTGTTGGCAAGACAGAAAGAGGTGGTGCTTGTTCCATTACTTTGCATAAATATGAAATCATATATTTGTGAAAATAAAATTGTACACTTACAGTAGAAATTCTGTTTCTGTTCTGTGGATTGATTGCTTAGCAACTAATTTCCATGATTTTATTTCATAGTGCTTTATAAAACATGGACTGTTTATTTAAAGGCCATATATAAATATATATATACACGCATATATATATATATAAAATAACTAGGCCAGTTATATATTTAGTTATATATTGTTTTATAATACCTTAGACTTTATTACTCAAGTCTTCATAGTTTTATTTCTAAGTCTGTGAGATAGAACCTGAAGGACTGACTGCAATCATAGATATTTTTTCCCCCAAAAAATAAAGTTAATAAATTCTAAGACAAGGCAAGAGCAAGACAATCATCCTAAATGAAAAAGGCCATTGAGTTTATTTGCATCTGCAAATGCAGTATCTGGTTTCTACCTTTAATTCCATAATCTGAAAAGTTCCTCAAATCTTTCAGGATATGCAATAACTGAAGCATATGAGTGTGACCCTTTTGTAGGGTCCTTAGCAGCTTCACCCTTTTCCACAGGAATTATTTGGTTGTTGCTTTTGCAGGTTAGTATTTATACAGGTGTACGTACTGCACAAATATATTAGTTACAGTCCATGACCCCAAACTGCTTATGATATAAAATTCACACCAGACAATACAACAAAAAATATAATTTCATAACAGAATGTAAAATGGCTAGTAAGAGCTGGTTATACCCAATCTTCATTTGCTAAATCATTCTCAGGTTGTGCTTTGATATATATCTTATATGACAGATCAGTTTTAAGAGGTGGATTGAGGATGGATTTACAGACTTTGAATAGGACTTTATCTCCTCTTATAACAGATGGTGAAGGGAAAATAAACTCTTTTTTTTTTTTTTTGAAGTTCTGTGGTGAATTGTGTGGAGTTGATGTTATCAAGTCAAGAACGAAAATAAATGCTGGTAGCGTAAGCATGAGGTCTGAAATATTGAGGATCATCTAATAAAAATGGAAAAACTTAATGCAAAAAATATATTGGAGGTTGTTTCAATTAGAAAAACATATCAAGAAGAAAATATCACCAGGATTAGCCTGGTGAGAGAATCAGATTTACAAGAATTAAAGCCAAAGAAGATGTTATCAATGAACTAGGTGCTTAGATTATTGTTTACCATATTTTGGAGGTGACTGCAGCAAGAAAAGAAAAGTCCATTTTGGATCTAGCCTGAATCTGAGAGTCAAAGAAGTGTGATGTTCCAAGGAGGAAACCAGGGTTATGGATTTAAGTATAAGGGAAGACAGTGGTGCTGTTTACTGTGATAAGTGAAGAGTGAGAAGGTTACTGCAGGAAGAACTAGAGATCATCTTGGTCATAAATTCATGCCTGGACATTTGTGAGGAAATTTTAGAAGGAGAGGAAGTAGTGCGGATTTTTTTTTTCATCTGAAATCAAGTTTTATATGTTATTAGCTGACAATGGATAACATCTACTGAAATATTAAAACAAGTTAATTTGCTGTGGCTAGAGAGAGTATTGGAATCAGAAGATGAAAATGGACTTGCAAAAGAAAGTCAATTTCTTATTATGAATTCGTACTATCTGTTGACAAGCCAAGAACATGATTAGTCTTCATGAAGCATCCAAAAAGCCAGCAAGTTAAGAGAGTGTTGATCCATTGGAAACTACTTTTCCGAATCCAGACTTCTCACTGAGAAGTCTTCATTTCTCCTTCAGACCTAGCAGTTGAGAGCATGTGAGCAAACTATCCTAGCTCTGAAAAAAACAGACAGAAAACTGTAGCTTAGGAGTCCTTGTAGATCTGTAATTAGCACTTTAAATTACATGTGGCAACAGATTAGAAGATATCACAGCTGAGTTTTAAGTGAACAGCCATATTTTCAACTAGCTATAGTTGACAGAGTATGCATTATACTTAAATCTATAAATCAATCATAGGATGGTAATTCAGAGAAAATTGAGAAAACCAAATAGATGGGGTTACAGATATTTATAAGATTTATTAGCAAAGATTTGACAGATTTGGGTGCTTTTAGTAAATTATCAGTCCAAACAATTTAATCTTACTGTAATCTGTAAATTTTAATCTTACTGTAATTACAGTAAACTTTTTAAAAAGTCCATGCAATATTTTCCATTGCATGGTTTTCATATGTTTATAATCTGTTCCAATCAAAGCCAGCTTCATTCTAATGTCAATGGGTGTATCTTCTCACAGATAGTTTTTGTGGCTACACAATTGGGGCCCATAGAATTTCAAAATGAAAATTGAAAGTATTATTCAAATATAACTTCAGTAGCTGTTGAAGTCTCTCAAAGAGTCCAAGAAAATTGAGCTGCACCAAAATATGTAAATATGAGGCATTAATAAACATATTCCTTTAAAAAGCAATGACTATAGAAAATAAGCAGTAGTACAAAGAAGGTAGATTGAGAGCTTGCTTTCTTAACTAGTGAAAGAAACAAAAGGTTTTTTTTACTGAAGCCAAAGTGGCACTTCAAAAGTTGATAAAATGTATGTTTATTCCTACTCAGTCAGTTATTTGATTGCACAAGTATTGTCACAGAACGACCTTGGGTCTGATAATTCAGTAAGATTAAAGAAGATTTTGGAGATTTGAATGGATGACAAGAGGAACTGGTTACAATAATAATATAACTAAATGAAAGACTTACGTTAGTGTAAATTCTGCAAGTGTCTGTGTAGGCAAATATAATAATCTAAATTAAGATAACTGCTTTATGCAAGGCAGATGATTGAACCGCTTAATCCGGGGATTTATTGCACTTTTTAAAAAGAATCTGTTGGTGGTGACTATTAGAAATGATAGTGGCTTAGAGAAGTTCACATATTCCCTACTTTAAAATATCATACCATTAAGTGTATGTTTAGAGTATTAAGGTGTAAAACTGTTGTCATACATAAAGAGCTTGTGGTATTCTCACTGTGGTTGCTCCTGTTTTTTCAGAACAGTGGTGTGATTTGGTACATTGCCTACATAGTTTATAGCAGCATAATTTGCAATGAGTGGTAATATTGGTTCAATGAAAAAAAAAAGGAAATTTTATTGAGAAGCAAAATCTGACCTGGGATTTGTCATTGTAACTGTCACCAGTACTAATTCTACACAATATACAAAATGCTCATTATCACATTATTGCAATTCTAGTATTGCAATTTTAATAATTATAGTACAATTTTAATTATACAATTTTGATATGATTTGGAAAATAAACAGAATTTAGTATTTCTTTTTATTTAATCAAAGCCTCTGATGCTATACATTGTTTCAAATTAACGCTGCCTTTCACAGAAAGCTGTGCAGCAAAAGGTCAAGTATGTTCCAAATTCGCAGATTGAAATGATACATATAGAGTCCCTAGAATGAGGTACAAGTCAAATTTGCAGTAAGAAAGCTGCATGTAGAGATGTTCCCCAAATGGTTGCAGTGCCTGAATTTTGTCATAACTTCAAATGTGACTGTGCTAAGAACTCATTGGAATATAAAACTCTCTCTAAATTCTAGGATGAATCAACGATTCAAAGAAATTTTTCAAAATAAGAAAAGAAAGCCATTGGTTTTTGACATTAATATACAGATTGTGATCTTTTATGATGTAAAAGTCAGGAGTAAATATGCCCTTACTGCTTACTTAACAAGCTGCATCTGTATTACTTTTTTGCCAAAATTCTATCAGAATTGGCCCTGTATTTTAGAGCGTTGAAATTACACTGCAATAAAAATTTCAGCACATACATCAAGATCCCCCTCTTTTCAGCATGAAAAAACTAGCACTGCTGACTGGAAAGTTATCAGAAATAACAGAGTATACACAGATTGTAGTGAGTAGGGTCTCAGGGATGGACAGTCTAGAAGTCATAAAGGTTAAAACATATGCCACATTGCAAGAGGTATGCTACCTGATTAAAGCATATTAAGAAATCCTAGTAGGATATTTGATTTCACAGGTACTTATACTTAAACTCTGTTGTGTGTGCGCGTGTTTGTAGACACATGATCAGTACTGCATTATGTGCATTATGTGCATCTGTGCATTATGTGCATCTGACTGTGGGTTGCATTCAAACTCAAACAGGCTACTCCAGCAGCCCATGGTAACTCATGGATAACTCATGGATAGCCCAAGGATAACTCAAGCACAGGTTTCCCCATGTCGCATGCCAAAGGGCATGCTTCATCATGCAGCATATCTTAGTATGATCACTGACACAAGCCCATACCTTTCAAGCAGCGTAAACTAAGATTACATTGTTGTCTTCCATGGTAGACTACTAGAAGTGGACTCCTCACACATATTAATAAAGAGTATATGAAGTGTCTTGCCCCAGATGCTATACTCAGGCATCTTTATTGTAGTGTTTGCTCTTTAAAGTGAGTTATCTTATGTGAATTCATAAAAAGGAACCAAATGCAAAGCAGTAGAGGCAGTTTTTTATTTTCTTCTTTTTCAAGAAATGTCTTTTTCTTCTGTTTTATGAGTTCCTTCCTGCATTCTGCAGCAATTGGAAGAATACAGAATTGTTTATGCATCAGTCTGACCAAGGATGAATGAGCTAGTTTGATTTGATTTGTATCACAGGCATTTAGATTTTAAGCTGTATTTCCCTTTTTTTACATTCATTAGCTACACTTTGTCTTTGCTTATCCAGAGGCATTCAGAAAACAAATCTGAATCAATCACAAATCTGAATTAATAAGTGTGATTTTAAACCAGATCTAAATTTCTGTAGTTGCAGTCTGATAACTGCAGGTATTCTGAAATAGGTATTTCCCTACCTTTCACACCATTCCTTTCTCCAAATCGACTTTGAAGTGCAGAATGCCACCAACCACCGAAGTTGAAGCATGCCCTGTTAGATTGTAACTTAACTTTTTAACTCCATTCTTTCAGGCCTGACTGAACTCAGTGACAGTCCAGTTTCCCTGGAGCTAGAGCGTTGCAAGTCTCCCACTTCAGGTAAAGGTGATTGGCATCTCTTCCTGCAAGTCTATATAAGCAATTCATGTCATGCATCACTGTGTTTTATTAATCCCTAAGAAGTGAAGTGCACAGTCACACTTCCAAAAGGAAGAATTCTTTGGAGAAGTGCTTGTTATGTAGCAGAATATACCACTAAGTCTGCACATTTAAAGGAAAGTTAAGCATATGTGGTGCATGTTCAGGTAAAGAATATGAAAATATTTGAACTGATAGAATCTTACAGGTGTATTTCTATTTTTTGAATGGATTCAGGATTTTTCTTAGATGATTATTTTCCTGTTTTCTTAAAAGGCTTTTTTTCTCTAATGAGCAGGCCCTATGATTATATATACATATTATACAAATATGCACATATTTTTTTGATAAAGAACAACCACCAGTGTCTAAGTGCTATAATTTGCCATAGAAATATGATCTCAAATAAAAATATTAGCTGATCAACCACAATAACTCTGTAGTAATATCCTAGCCTTTTTAAAAGATGTAAATGTTTCCTTTTTTTATCCATAGTCCTTCAGAAAGTGGAGTTCAGCACTTACCTAGAGACTTTTTTCTGAAAATGCCTAGGCTGCCTTGATCTCTCTAATGTGAGTCTACTGTCTTAGGATCATTTCTTAGAGCTTTTTTCTAGTAGCTGATTTTTAAATGTGCTTAAAAATAAGCAAGTGTAGCTATAATGCATTCATTTTGCTCATAGTGTGGCATATCATACTTCCTTTCCTTGTACTCTGGTAAGTACTGATCGATACTTTTCCTTTTTTTCCTAGTTACAATAATATAAATTCCCATTAAAATGCCATCTCCAAATCTTCTGTTATTATTTTGTGTGTTTTATTTATTTTAAAGAGTTGCATTCATCTTGAATGTAGTCCAGCGATTAGTAATTTACGAAGCCGAAACTAATAAAAGCATTTTCATGGCACATAGAGAACTAAAACAAAAAGAGCCGTTTTGAAGATATATATATTGCCTTACAGTATTTGCAACTCAGATTTTGCAAACATGAGAATATCAAAGCGAAATAGATTGTAACAGTATTGTTGTAACACTAGGATTTCACACTCATGCTGTAGGTCTCAGAAAATCATGAGCTGGGCTTTAAAATAGGGCTATTTACTGTGCGTGTTATTGGGATACATCTTTTCATACTTTTCTGCAAAATTAGGCCAAAAGAGGTTCTGAATCCTTTTATTGAAAGCTAAGAGTTCACTAACTTGTCATTATTATGTTCTATAATATAGTTTTATAATGATGAGTGAAGCATGTAGTTGAGAACACACTGCGAGCACGAAGCATACATCTTTGAGATAATTTTTAAATTTTGCAGTTAGATTTTCTGTAAGATGCAATGGACATTTTAGATTTCCTTCAAAGGCTAGTAGGAAAGAATTTCGTTAGTTTGTACTTAGGAGAGTGAATTCTCAAATGAAAGTGCATTTTTAAATGAAATTTGTGTTGAGGAATCGCCTTCCTGTTTGGCACTCATATCCAAAATTCATTTAAGACAACAAATTAGAGAAAGCAGTGTATATACTTTTACAGTGGATTTCCTTGAACTTCTGAGAAAATTCTTAAGGAAATGGTTTCTAGTTCCTATTTCGTTTTCCAAATGCTACTATTTTGATTCATTGCAATGGTTAAATTTAGCAAAGACTGGACCCATGCAAAGCTACCATTTTCTCACATAGAACTAGAATATGATTTATTCAGAAACTACTTTTTTTTTACACTGCCAGCGTACTCTTTTCTACTTGTTTATATTGAGTTTAAAACAATGTTAGAAGGCTAATTAATAAAACAATATTGTTCTTTTTTTTGTGCACAGAGAGCACAAGTGGTATTGTAGCACTTTTTCTGGCCTGTGAGTGGTTTTCTGGTCAGCTGAATCAATGTGTTTGGTATCTTGAGCAGGGCCGTGTGTGTGGCAGGCAACTGTGAGGGCTGGTGCTCCGCACGGGTTGTGAAGGCTCCACGCTGCGCCCCTGAGCCAGAGAGCAGGCCCAGCCCAGGCATGGTAGCCAGGGTCCCACACAGCCCCTCAGTGGCCCGGAGGGGAGGCCATGGGCCCAGGCCAGGCTGGGCCATGAGCCTGAATTTGCCTGGTCAAGCAGAGGCAGGTTTGTGGCAGGGCTGGAGTGCGGCTTTGCCGTGGCCTAGCTCAGGGATGGGCCGAGTGGTCACGGCTCAACTTAGAAGCGGTTCCCAGGGGAAGGGGATAGTCCATGCATTGACCCTGAGCCCCAGTAACCAGACCTCTAGGACCTTGAGGACCTTGCAGTGTACATGAAGAGGCCCTTATTGTCCACCTGAATACTTGAATAATAGGCCTTAAATCTTTATTTTAGCAGCTGAATATGGGGCCAGGTATTCCAAAGTGTTATAGAAGCTGTCTAATAGAAAAACAGCTGTATGAAGTCACCTTTCTTTGCATAATGTTAAGTTACATGAGCGCACACTGTTGTTCTGGCTGGAAGGAGAACACCACCATTTGTGTGTTGGTTGTGCCCTAGTGTTTTCATTAAAGGTCTAACAGGAGCCATAGGGCTCCCAGATATGACTTCATCTGATCTCAAGAGATCTGGGTTCTCATCTTATCTAGAGGCCATACCATACATAGCAACTTTTTGTGAGTCTCTTCCTTATTCCGTCTTCGGGTGTCTTGACTGCTAAGACAAAAAGATCTTCTGGGTAGGGGCTTTCTCACTATGGGTTTGCGCAATGTTTTGCACTGGGGCATCACAGTTTCTGCTGGCTGCCTCAAGTTGAACACAAACAAGTAAAGGTGATAAATGATTTTGCTATCCTATTATGCCTTTATGATTCATTATTATAATAAACTGAGTTTCAAAAGCTCTTACTTAGCAAGACAGGTTTACTGAGTGTGATCCTCCTTTATAATAAATGTAGAGCTAGTAAGATATGAATAATTTAGATATTAAAAATAGGTTACATGGCACTTATCTACTTTCTGATCAATTTAATATTAAATGATCACACAATCATGTCCTACACCAAGAAAATTGGAGTTGGAGATGGTGGTTGCAGCAGCTCCTGACTTCCTTAACTCTAATTCCTTCATTTCCCAGTGCTATATTTCTCTATCCTTTACTCCCTATATTCCCTATTACACCTCCCTTTAAAGAAGGACTCCAAGTTTATGCTCTTGTTTCTCTCATTTTTTTCCCAGGATGACCATACTGTCCCTGTACCTGTAGCCCAGCTCATGAGCTTTATGCTCATATATGCGTTATATATAACGTTTTTTTTTTTCCCCAGTCTCAGTCATTTCAGAGCCATGGGAGCAGCCAGATTTAGCATCTTTGAGAGGAATCAGAAAGTGCTCACTTTGTGTATCCACTAAGAGCCTTCACGTAAATATTTGGGAGCTATTTCTTCAGTCTTGCAATTCAGACATTATCTCCATGGTGTGTTTGCTAATTGTAACAGAAGCAGTAATAGCTGTGACATAAAACCTAAAACATGTAATACCGGTACTACAGAAATACCTGTAACGTAGATTTAGAAGTTCTTGTTAAAGTAGGACTTTAAAAACTCAAAACTTCTACCATGAAAGCATTGATTAGTGTCAAATGTAGCTAGGTTTTGCAGTTCTGAAATAGTCTAATCTTAGCGTAAAAGTGCATGACATCTGCACAGATAAATGGAGTGTTTTCAAAAGGCCCTTTTGAAAAGCATCACCCCTGTGACATATAACCTCCTAAAGCACCCAGTTATAGTGACAGATGTAAGAGTTACTGAGAGGAACTCTCTGGTTCTTCTTGCCTTGCTCAAGAGCATTAAGGGCTTCCCCGCTTCCCTCCCCCAGATACTTCCTAGTGCATATGTGATTTGGTATTTTGCATTTCCACATTGCAGGTTTTGTAGCTTTTGACACTTCAAAATTCAGCTTTTAAGCTTCTTTTAGGCGCGCTGTGACATGAAGCTTTAAGAGGCTGTTTTGGGCATCCTTCTGACCTAAATGCTTATTAAATAGCATTTGCAAGTGACTTATTCCACAGTGTTTCTGCCACTGTGATATTTATCATGTGGGACTTTCTTCAGAAAAAAATAATTATCTAATACTTCATTGCTCACTTTTATTAATCAGCGATATGGGGGTAAGCTTTAAAAGACAGAAAACTGTCAAAAAATGATGAATGATGGTGACATAAAGAAATGATACTGGAAGTGAAGTCTTCTGCATAATTAATAAGTATTTTCTTAAGACTATTTTTTCTTTTAAAAATTCAAGGCTCTTTTGATTGCGGCAAGACATGCTTCATTTTCATTCTCTGGTGCTCATTGTTTAAAAATGCTCACGTGTGAAACAAAACATTTTTGAACAAAAGCAAAATCATAGTTTTGTTTTTAATTAGTATGCAACACATTTAAATCTTCAGGAAATAGTGTGTATTATTTTAATGTCTAGATAAAACCACATTTTATTCTGAGGCTGCTATACTTCATTTCTGTGCAATCATCTTCTCCACAATATGTGCAATAATATGTTCAGAGTCTATTATCTGTACAATATGCCCTCTCTTTTTCAAATAGTGTCTAGAGATAAAGTCGTCAGAACTCATAATTTCATGACACCCTCTTACTAAGTTAGTTGCTAGGTGTTTAAATATTTGTGATTTGCTGCATAACCAGCACTTGTAATATTTACTTTAATCTCATTTGCTTTTTCATCACTCCTTTCATTGCAAGGTAAGATATTGCCACACCTAGTCTAAGTTGTGTAAAGCACTATTCATTTCTTGAGAGCTGGAGTATTATTTTTTTCCAGTGCCTCTTTTCTCAGTTACATTTATTTTGCTGAATAGTGGTACATGAAAATATTTAAACAATAATCCTGCCTTTACATGGTTTTAAAAAAAAGGTGCTTACAAACTTTCAATATGTTATTAGCCAGAAGATGGCATGTTGTTTTCCCTCGCTACTTTTTCTTTCTTACTTATTAACAACTGCCTTTCTCCTTTTTCTGTTGTTTCAGTTAAAGGATCAAGAAAGTTAAGTCTGCCAACAGATCTTAAGACTGATCTTGGTACGGTAGGCGAAAGCCAACAGCTTTGAACTTCCTGATATTCATTGGCAAAGCATTTTACCAACTGATTCATGAGATGATAACACGATAACCATGGAGGCTGTGTCTGAAAAGGCTTTCTAAAAACCACCTATTAACCCATACAGTTCTGTTGGCAGCTCTCAGAATTTTGCTTGTTTAATGCTCATTTATGTCTTGTAGACACATGCAGTCATCACACACCGAGTGTGTAGTATTTTACTATAAATGGCTCCAGAAATTTGGACACGCTCGAATCATTATAACTGGTTGTCAATTATGTTTATCTCTGTCTGTAACAATCAATGCATGCACTAGTCTACTTTTATATTTGGTGTACATATTCCATGACACAAAACTGATAGACACTTAAACATGTATATTTTATGGTGTCTTTGAACTTCTGAGACATCAGATTAGAAATCAGTCATTTGCAACTCAGAACCCTCCTTAAGGCTTACCTCAGCCAACTGCTAAGTACACAGGTTCTTGTAACATTTTCTTCAGTTTTTACTATTTGACTGGAAGTACGTAGTGACAGCAGAAATTCACTGCAGAAATCTAAAGTGAAAATTTAAGATGCTCTATAACATATAAATGTTTGGGGCAAATCATTCCCCCTTAAATATTCATTTAAAAGGCATTCTGGCATGTCAAGTGTATGGTTCACACAAAGATTTTTATGATCTTTAAATATCCTCAGTCCTGGGGAATACTTTCTAGTTTCACTCTCATGGGAACTTTCTCATGCAATATGACTGGAAAAGCCTTGTAGGCCTGTCCTATTGCTTTGAGTGTTTTTTCAGAAACAGTTGAATCATATTCTTGCATAATGCATCTAGACTTAATTTCTGTCGCTAGGAATCATAGGTATGTACAAACCAACATAGCACTGGTACTCAAGGCAAACATTAGGTGATTAAATATGCTTTCTGTATTATGAATGATTATAAGTAATTGAGCAATTTAGAAAACTGCTAATAACTCCCAATACAGGCAGTACAGAAGTGTTGCAAAATAATTGAGAAATTCCATCCATTTTATGCAAATTTCAATGTAAAAAATGAATTAGCTGAAATTATTTACTCCATCATTAACAATGATACTTGAGAAACTGAACATAAGAATGCACCAGGAAAAAAAAATGAATTGAAAATAATAGTACTGATATTCCAAAAAGGTAAAAGGAATGATGCAGGCAGTTGTAGGCCTGTAAAATTTATTTTTAGTACTAACAGAATGGGCAACAACTAAGAAAGAAAATATAGAGAGTATTGGAATGATCATAGAGCATGATCTTAGGCTAAATCATGTTAATACAGATCAGATTTCTTTTTATTACTATTATGAAAAAGGATCACAATGAGGAACACATCACATGAAATATATTTACATTTTCTTAGCACATCCGAAGGTCCTGAACTTCAAGGAAAAAGTGAATTAAATTTTCTACTTAATTAAAATTTTCTACTGATAGGTATTTAGCAAATAAAAAAAAATGTATATAGAGGCAGTGAGGGCTACACTCTGTAATGTGGGAATCAAAATTGTGATTTGATTCTGTTTAACATCTTAAGACAGATGACTTTCAAATCACACATCAGAGAAAAAGCAGCCTTACCCACAGCTTTGTTGCAATCATGCTAGAGATGCTGTATGATGTCATCAATGTTAATTAAAACATATGGACAAATAGGAGGTAGTTTTATGTAAAAGAAAAAACAAAAAGCTAGGACTGGGTTGTAGGACAAATATATACAAAAGGAAAGATGTGCAAGGTTACAGAAATTGAGCTTAAGAGTACAGAAGGCATAATGATCCATTTGAACCTAAGCTGTGTAGGGAGGTTCTTGAAGTTCTCTCCTTTGTATCTAGGCTGGCAGGAGGAGAGCAAACATGCAATATAATTACAGGTTTGCAGAATAATGATTTGACACAGTCATGTTGCTACCATTCCTCTACTTGCCTGTATTCATTTGAATAATATAGAACAAGTTCAGTATAAACTAAAAATAAGCAATTGTCTGTTTCACTGGCCCACAGGAAGTGGTGGAGCTCAGTTAATTTCAAAAATTCCTTACAGTCTGAGAAATAATGTCAAACTGTTACTTAAGCATTATGTTTGCTGTTAGTACCACAGTTTTTGGGTACTGTCCCCTCATATATTATCAACACCAGTGAGCCTGATAGACTGCTAGGCATAAAGCATGCAGAACAGCATTTGGTGTATTAGCTGGCAGTTGTTCATGGCTAATTAGCTGCAGATGAGAGCTTAAAAATAACAAATAAAACAAAACCTTGTTTTAATTCTGCTTCATGATGGTCATAAAGGGACAGAAGATTACTTTAAAAGGAATCTATTAATTATTCTACCGATTTTAAACTGCACTGAATTGTAGATGGCTTATTTTATAACTAGCTGGCAGAAAAGCCTTTTCACTTCCTTCCCCTGAACTGAGCAGCTAAATTTTGATAAGAGACAAGGTGATGAATAATGTCTGCATTTCATCTAGTTTTAGTCCAAAACGTCCTGCCTACCCTGGTAGAGCTCTTATAGATTATTTATCTCCTACTCTGTTGTTACCTAAGATTCTATCAATAGTCCTAATATCCAGTGGATAACAATATTTTCTGGGCCGTACTTGTATTAAGGATATTCAGGTCTTTGGCAGGGCACCGCTTTCACATGATAAGAAGTTGTGCATCCATGCAGTTGGCTTTGGGTCATAGGTATCCAAAGAACACTGATACATCACCTTTTCCATCACTGACTGCAGCAAATTGGAAAATATATTATTGTCTCGCAGCTTACACCTCTGCTTCCTTCTTAGGATCCAGATCGTGTAAGGTCCTTGCTTTCCCTTTGCTCTAAATTAAAATAGTAGAGATTAAGTGAAGGTTAAATCTACTTCAGGGAGGAGGTGCTACCAGTACTCACTAGCAGCTTGATGAATAGTTTGCTAGCATTCAGGGAATAACATGTGTTTCCATGAGTGAAGAAGGCTGTCTCTAACTTCTATAGGATTTTCGTGACTTGAGGGTACCCTGGAACTCCATTTTGCCCCTTGCATGACTGGTGATGAAGCAGATCTCAGTGTCTTTATTTTCATGCAGTGCTAACTGCTGAGTAACTGATAATACTGGGTTACTGCTAAAACTGGAGTACTGAGTAACTGATAATTTAATTCCCGTAAACAGATAGCTTCACGGTGTGGATTTATGCTGTCATCTATACTTCATTAGCCAAAGAAAATGCAGATAGAGACAACCATTGTTTTGTTTCCTCTTGCCAAATTACATTCTTCAAAAGATTAATTCAATTTCCTATGATTTCTACAGGCTTGTTTTAGACAGTGAATGCATTTTATACAATAGTGGAAAACTACACAAAATAGGATAACTGAGAGTTAAGCTCAGATTTTCCAAGAATTCGAGAAATGTCCTGTGATACAAAGCGCTCCAAATTTTTTTTTCTAAAAGCTGTCTTCACAAAATGCAATTGTAAGAGATAATCAAAGGAGGTTTATGACTTTATATTCTATGTTATGTATGTACAAGGTTTGTGGAATCTTTTCTTTTTTTTCTTCCATCGAGTTATGCATATAATAATCTAACTGCAAAACAAAAGCATTCCATAGTCAATGCCTTTGTAGTTCTTTGCAGGAAGAGTGTCACTTTGTTGATCACAGAATTACAGAATAGTTGAGATCGAAAGAGACCCCTGGTAATCATCTGTTCCAGAAGGCCCCACTGAAGCATCCAAGGGATGCTTCCTCGATGCTCCTAAGCCTATGAAACAGGACCCAGATGTTGGAAAGTTTTGTTATTTTAGGGGTGAGCTGTAGAGTAACACAATTCTTGCTTTGCCCTTTCAACATAGTTTAACGTATGCAATAGCAGACATTATTAAATTAGATTGTTAGTTACCGCAGAATAAATGCTGTGCATTCAACTGGCAACATTTTGAAGATATTAGTCTGTTTTTGCTTATTGCCACATTAGACAGGCTGACTGATTTTAAGTGGAGAGTTCTATATTAGTTATTCTGGCCCTGAATCAATAAGTTTGTTTTTAGTGCTAAAAGGTATCCCTGAAAAATTGGGATTTTGTGGGTTGCTTTCCTCCTTGGCCTGGCATTTTTAGAAAAGGTAATTCAGTCATCCGGCTATAACACCACTTTTCTTGAATTATTTGACAAAATACATTGAAAATTAATGCCTTTTTAGTTATTCAGGGATGATTATAGACAGTTCAGCATGCTTCCTCTTCCAGAAGTATTATTTCTGTTCACTTTTTAGTAGAAAAATGCCAGTTTAAGGAATCATCTGAAATAGGTTTATGTTTGGAATCTAAATTAAGGTTGGGAGTGACCTCCAGAGCTCGTCTAGCCTATCTCCCTGTTCAGAGCATGTCTAGTTAGATCAGATTGCTTAGGGCTGTCTATGCAAGTCGTGAATGCCTCCCTGACAGAGATTCCATGGCCTCTCTGGGCAACCTGTATTTGACCGCTATTGATCCACACTGTAAAAAAGTTCTTCCTAATATCTAGTCAGAATTTCCCATGTTCGGACCTGTTCTTTTGCCTCTAGTCCTGAGAAGAGTCTGGCTCCATCTTCTTGTATCCTGTGATCAGGTAGTCACAGCACTAAGTTCGCCCTTGAGCCTTCTCTTCATCAGGCTGAAATAAAAGCCTCAGTTATCTCAGCCTCTCCTTGTAAATTATGTGTGACTTGCTGTCTTGGAGGACTGCTGATGAACCCACTCCTGTGTATCAATATCTTTCTTGTAAGAAGGAGAACAGGTCACTGCTTCAGATGCAGACTCACAAGTGCCAAACAGAGGAGAAGGATTCCTAGCTTGACCTGCTCCCTCTGCTCTTGTTAACGCAGTCCATGATGCATTGGCCTGCCTTGCTGCAAGTTTGATCGCTGTTGGTCACTGCTGAAATGACAAACACTGTGAACTGGGCAAATGTTTTCTAATTTTAGGAAATAAAAAAGGTTTCGATGTTTGCTTTCTCGTTGATCAATTGGTACCTAGGACCCTATTACTTTATAGACGTCTCTTTCATGTGCTGTGACAACTTCAGTTTCCTCCTAAATTAAGGAAGAGAATGTTAACTGTCCGGTGCTTTTAAAAAACTTATTTTAATTGGAATTCAGCATTCTTCCAGTGCAAATATAAATGACGAAAAAGCAATGGGAGTTATCAGCAGCTTACCTCTGTAGACTGATACAGTGTAAAGTGCACTACATTATTTTAAAAATGCAGAAAGGGACTGTGCTCTGACTTCTAAAGCTTTCAGATTAAAAGAAAAAAAGAGAGAAGAAGCATGTATGTGTGTGTGAGAGCAAGAGTGCACACTGATGCCTGTGGGAGGTTTAACCACTGAGTAAGTGGTTTAAAGGAAATACACATGGAAATGAAAAGTTAAAGAAAAATATGAGTGCTGATTGCACTCATACTTAAAATTATTAAAAAATATATTTTAGTCAAAATGTTTACAACTGATAAATGTAATCATGAAGGAAAAGTAGGATAGTTTCTTTGTTAATTGAATGGCAAAGCAAGTGTTAAAGATCATCATACATTTAAGATCTGGCAATAATAAACTTATGCTCATTTGGTAGGATCACAATGTCATTTATATTCACTTTTCCTAAGCTCTCAGTTTTTACTTAATAGAAGAGCTCCTCTTAATAAAGAGCTCCTCACTGAGGGCTGTCAAAGGTAAGTAATTTTTTTTCAAAACATACAAACACATATGTAGTATTGTTGCATTCTGTGGTTTCTGTACAGAATAATTTTATTAGAGTAAGAAGAATTTTATTAGAAATGGAAGTGTTTTAATAGATGATTAGATGGTTTGACTAAAACTTTGATTCTTATAGACCTGTTTGTTGCTGCAGAAAAAAAAATATGTGCAAGCTTAATTATATTTGGAATGCCTTGTTTGACCACATCTCTGCCTTTTTCCAGCGAACATTTGCAAGCAAGTTATTTGTATGTTAATATCTATAGAACAGCTGTTCTTCCTGTAAATTGCACTGGCATACCACCAGGGCACTTTGGACAAAGATCAAAATTTTCCTACAAAATAATTACGAATAATTTATTGATCACGTTGCAAAATAAAGCACTGCCAGCTTTGGTTTTCTCAAGAGATAATGATGTAGAAATTGTATATTACCTTGGCTGAGATGGCAAGTTAAGGTATAAGTCAAACAAAAATTCTGAAGATTAATTAACCCTGTAGGCATTTCAGAATTCAAGGTAAAAAAAAATATGCCAACAGATCTACGATGTATTCTCCTGTGGATAAACAAAATTTCACTTTTCTGATGTTATTGTTTCAGTAGCTATTTGTTTCAATAACTGCACCTAGAAGCCAGCACTAAAGAGGTGTTATAAATGAGAACACTGTTGCTAGCTCAATTATTTTAGTTATTCCTAACCTCTAGTGAAAAGCAAAGACTTTCAGGGAAAAAAAAGATCTTTGTTAGTATGGATGAAAAGTCAAAATGTTTAAATCAACATGACCAGGACTTTTTGAGAAAATGCTTCCAGTTATATGTTTGATAAGAAGTTTTAAAATCACTAGAGATTCAGCAGAGGAATATGAGGAATAGAAATAATCTAAAGTAGTCCAAAATGTTATCACTGTTCTTATTTTTAATTTTAAACTGACAGTGACTGCTTACTGAGATAACATAGAAGTGATGTTATGATATATGATAATATATTCTTTGTGTTCCTCATTTAAATATTGTTTATTTTGTATTGATTGCTTTTTCACTTTTTGTAACTACTGGTAAAAATAGTTTTTCAGGGGCTCTGTTAGTGACAACACACATTTTGCTACTAGTACAGTTAAAAAACTGTGATGTGGTTGAAGATGTTACTATTATTTCTCTGAAAAAAAAAATGGTTCACCTTGCTTTCAGGAAAATGGTGATGTATAGGATTAAGCGTGTGATAGGAGCTCTTTACTATTATGGGAACACTATCGCATTTTTTCAGGCAGTATATTATAATGACAGCATTTTATGTGCTCAGTGTGGACCTAAATGTACTAGCAATATGGCAACAGGCTTATTCGTCCTTCCTTTTGACACTGAAGAAAGCTTGAACACTATAATGCACATTTGCTGGCAGAACATCTATATTAACCTCCTCCAGGGGCAGTTCCCACTGCCCTGACTTTATGGCAGAACTGTGCCAAGAGAAAGTTGTGATCATGGCTTTGCAAGGGATTTTCAATTAAGAAGAATTTGTTAACAATTTAAGGTGTCAGTGTATGTTCTTATTACTGAATTATTATGCTATTTTTGCAGCAAGTTTAGTTATTTTTATGCAAACCTGAGAGTGTTCTGCAGGCCATTTGTCTAAGTATGCGAAGTCTCATTTTTCTTGGTTTAAGAGAGTGTCTTTTTTGCTGTGAAGAAAAATTATGCTAGTCACACCCATAGTTATCAGCCAAAATCTAATCTATAGATAACACGCAGAGATCCCCTAGTGGAAACAGATGACTTTACGTCCCTTTAGCAGCATAGATATTAATCCACAGCATCTGCTGAGGAGATTCGCTGGGACTTACTCATTTTTGTAGGTATTTCTCCTTCATTTCAAAACCGCACTTTCTGATCCTTCTACCTGCTCTTTTATTGATTACTTCCTTCTAAATTAGGGTGATACTGTCATACTTCTTCAGATTAATTGTATTTAAATACCTTTGTGCTCAGTCTCTCTCACATCATTAGCTAGAAGTGGTTTTCAGCTATTTTTTTCTATGTGATTTTATCACTTCGTTGGAAAAGAGAGGTCTTTCCTCTCTTTTTTTTTTTTTGTTTTTGTAATGCCCACTAAAATACAACTGTCTAGGTAGCAGCAGCATTTCTCCTTACTTACTGACATTTTAGTGCATTTTAGGACAGAGAGTCAGCTTTATCTGGTATATTGTTGGTTTCTTTTGCTCTTTGCAAAGATCACCAAGTAGTGCAAAGCAGTTGTGTGACTGCAGTGTTCGACAATGCAGGCTCTATAACCCACCCATTAATATGTGTAAACTAAAATTAGCACATGTGTGTATCTTGTATGCCTATGTCTGTGTAACAGTCTTTTAAAAATCAGATTACACTTGAGGCTGTCCAGCAGGCTGCATGTCGTGCATTGCATCTCTCACAAGGCATGTCAGTATTTCTGTCTAGTTCACAGTAACCAATTTTATAATTCCTCAGTTCCTCTTAATCTCGTCACTTGCCTTGTATTTTGAGTGACACACTGGCCTTCCCTCCAATACAGTTCCATTTCCTTTTTGAAGAGGTACCTGTTGTGCAGAAATTGACTGTTTCAGATTTCCACCTCAGTCCTGTCCCATGACACAACCTCACTTTGCTAGGACACAACCCTGCTTTAACCAGGGAGCAAAGGCAGTGCTGGGCTGTATGATGTGGGGGTCATTGCACTGACTGGTGCTTGGTAGGGGGGAATTGCTAAAGCTTTTTTTAAATCCTACAGGTAAGTCAGTGAGCATAAATGGAAGCAAGCAACCAGGACCTGCACTGTAGGATCAGCACATGGAGAAAAATACAGAGTTTTATGTCATAAACCGTTTTCCTGAGCAGGAGAGTTTCCTTCTCCATAATCAATCTCAATTCAGATGAGTTTATAAAAACTTCTGTTCCTTCTGTATGTGGGTATTTTTATATATATTAATAGATCTTAGATAGAATTTACTAGATGCTTGATCAAATCAGTGGTGTTAAATCAGCATAAAATGGAGTAATGTATTATTCTATGGGGCAATGTGCTATAATTAATTGCAATGGGTTGCATAAGCCTTGCACATTTAAATTAATGAACACAATAAGTTCAAACTTAGCTCTGGCTATTGAGTTCACTAGCCACAAGGAGGAGAATAGACTGCTGCCCAGGTAGGGTGGAATGGCTATTACATGGGACCTCATGGTACCAGTGGCAATGGCATCCCTGAAAAGGGATAGGAGCAGGTGGCAAATTCAGCTATGAAGAAGCATAGAAAAGACAGAGTGCTCTTCTGTACACCGCTTTCTTTCTAAGCAACTAGTCCCCGCCTTCTTTGGAATAGGTTGGTGCACTTTTGCATTAACAGCACAGAACTGTCTTTGGGCTGCTTCTTCAGTACCACTCTTAATATCTCTGTTATCGACTGGTGCTCAATATCAATCAACACTTCGGATATCAGAAGTGCCCAAGTGGCCACATGGCGCAAGCAGGAAGCCAACAAGGGAGAAAGTGAAAATGTTCTTCTGTCTCTCAAACCGGATAGAACTGAAAAAATCCAGATCTTTATAAAGCACTTCTGTCTGTTCTTTGAGGTAACCAGAGACATCAGTCATGGAAAGGAAGATCAGGAGATTTGGGTCTTAAAGGTCTGGTAAATCACCAGGGTGAACAACAAAGCATCCTCACAGTCACCATTGGAGAGCATACTGTATTGAGCCTGTATAGTTTTTTCTCTTAACGCTTCTCTTACACACTTCATCTCTTTCAGATATGCAATGAGCACCTTTTCTCAAACAGTACTTAACCCTTCTTCTGAAAAATTTTGTTTCATTTAGATTATACCATAACAGTATGCAAGAAGTTGCTTTTTAAATACACAGAATTTTCTCAGAATTTGAGCAGTTTTGACCTTGTTTGTTCTCAGCATCTCAGGAAAAAAATGTAGCTGCTATAATGCCAGAATTATATTTGTCTTTATGCTGTCTTAAAAAAAAAAAAAAAAAAAAAAAAAAGCTAAGGCCTACATTGCTGCTGGTTGTACAACTTTTTAAAAATGTTGCTAATTGGAAGAACAGAACTGTTTCAAAATATAAAAAAGAGTGTAGCTGATTGCTAAACTCCCCTTCGATGTTTTAACAGTCATGGACATTTCACCAGCTTCCGTTTTTGAAGGGACTCCTGACAGCTTCTAGGATAAGGTCTGATTTATTCTCTGCACAGAAACTGGTTTTGCTTATTTGGAAAGACATTGCCAAAACAACTGAAAGGAATTAGGGGTCCAGATCCTACAAATTTTTTGCTTAATTTGGGCCTATGAAATTAAGCTGAGACAAGCAATCGTAGTAAGAGAAAGATAGCAAATTTGCTCTCAAAATTTGTTGTAGTAAATAAGAACTTAGATTAATTGCATCCATTCTGTGCAATGTCCAGAGAAAGGGACTCATAAATGCTGATGGTTCTGTAGAATTTGATTCTTTTTACTCTGTTATGTTCCTCAACACTTTCTAGGATCCCATTGGAGCTAATTAGATATCATGCTGAAACTCCTGCACACAAACTGAATTTTGAAGAAAGGAAACAGCTGGATGAGCATGTATCTGGTGCTGAAGTTGAACAGTCAGCCTGTGCCCTTGAACAAAGCCCTAATCTCTAAGGACATTCTACTGAAATATATGAATAGTTCCAGCGTATTTTGGAAACATGCCTAACTCCAATTTGAATGAATTATCCACAACATTTTTTTTTATCTGCCGTTAGCTCAGTAAATAGTTGTGTATTAAGAAACATGATAAGAGTTTAGAAAGTTGTGTCTGCTAGAGAGAGCTATTTCATTATGCAGTATAGATACTAAATTGCTTTCTAAAATATAAATCTGTACAATTCTTTCCTGTTTTGTTCATCAAGACCAAACTGCTTTCACATGAAAGGGATATGACTTACAGTCCGTAAGATTACATGCAATAGTATACTATATCCTGTATTCAGTATAGGATCTGTGCAGGTTTTCTCATTTGAACATTGAAATAAATTTTGATGGTGCATATTGTCAGGGTAACAAAGAAATAGATTTGTCTTGCCATATTAAAATTCTTGGTTTTCTTGCATACAACATGAACCAAAGAGAATTAACTGAATTTGATATTTATGCACAGAATCTAAAAGAATACATTTGGGATATAAATAAAGCGACATTTAAATCAAAAGTAGAAGCTCCAAGTTTGCCCCTTCCTCTAGCCTTGAGTTTCTGGTTTTGAAGAGTCAGTGTGCTTGCATAGTTCTAAATTTATGTTCTTTACTTGATACTTGCATAAATTGCATAGCATATGAATCGTTTTCCTGATGGTGTGAATTATCTGCAGACCATAAGTAATTCTGTCTGCATATCCTTTCATATGTTGAGGGAAAATTTGCTTTCAGTAATTCATCTCCTCTTACTGTGGTATCCAATGTAACAGGAAGAGAAGTATGCCTTAAATATGTGTTGTAGTCCAGTAACCCAGTCCAACCTATTCTGAACTCTGATCTAAGCATTACTCAGTGCGTTTTTGAGGTTTAGAACACTGTTTTTAGCAATGAGTAAGAGACCAGTAGAGCCAGCCTTTCCTGAAGTCTTATTTCTTTCTCCTTTGAGATGGCAGCCTACCTGCTATGTTATTTGGCAATGCCCTGTAGCATGGGTTCAAAGTAAGACTCAGCCTCACATCTTTAGCAGACATATCACCTCTTCAGTAATCTTTTTTTTTACCAGTAAAATAAATATATATCGTATAGAAGGAATAAAACACTGAGCAATATCATGGCTACTCTTACAATTATCCCAAGCATAGATGCTTGCTGCGTGGCATCTTGAAGTCAGCTAGGTGAGATATCTAGAGCTAAGCTCCATCTTGTAGTAAATTGCACTTGCAATTACTTGGGAGAGCAAAAAGGAAAGATTGTTTTCAGATTTATGTGGTATCTAAGGAGGAGACACAACATCAGACATGACAGTGTTACTGTCGATATATCAATAAACTACCTGTATACATAAGTCAATAAAACGCAGTCCAATCAGCAGTAGTAGAAACATGAACCAATTGTATGTCCCTTTCTTAATTTCCAAATATACCTTGAAAATATAATGAGTTATTCCTATAAATGCGTGTCAGGCTGATAAAACATTCTATCTCAGAGGATTTGGGTTAGACCGTTCCCTCATATCAGAACTTCCAACTTTCCTCCAGTCTGAATTTTGGGAGTTGACACTTTGCCTAGTAATTTTTGCATTCACTTTCCAGATCATGTCAATGGTCACTGTACAAGCCCAACGTCCCAGAGCTGCAGTTCAGGAAAACGACTTTCTAGCGCGGATGTCACCAAAGCAAATCGCCGTGGGCCTGGGAGGCCCCCCTTTAGAAAAGCACAGTCTGCCGCCTGCATGGAGATTTCTCTCCCAGTCACCACAGAAGGTGGGTGGCGATGACAATGTTTCTAGGTATTTGTGATTTTTCACTTTCTCACAAGCTGTGAAAGCAAATAATTTGCACTCTATTTAGCATGATCCTTGTCGTAGTCATTGCCCTGAACTGCTGTCTTCATTTGACTGTTTAGAAGTAGAGCAGTCCCTGTGTGCTAGTGTTGTTACTAACCAGCCTGCTCCTGCGCTCCGTGCCGCCTCAAGATGCCGGATGCTAAGCCTTTCACAACTCCTCCCGTCGTCCGCTCACCTGTAGCCGTCGGGTGCTTTGTTCCGGAAAAGCAATTGCTCACAGCCGCTTCCATACAGTCATTGTGCCAGCCAGGAATACTAACATTTTGACCTCTTCTTGTCTCAGTTTACCCAGTTGGAAAATAAAATATTTTTAGTCAGTGAGTAAGATAAAAGTAAGATATCTTTGGAATCTGAGTTGAGGCTTTGCACATATGTATTTATTTATTAATTAGTCTTGAATACTTTATAAAATTCCATAATCCCTGGCCATCCTTTGCTGTAAAATTGTTGCCCACAATGTAATAATTTTTATGCTTATAAGAAGTTTTTACCTCTTATTCTTGGAAAAAAAAATCAATTCTTGATCTACCTGAATGCAGAGACTCAATAAAACTGAGATACACAAAGTGGAACACTCATGGCCATACATTGTGCTTGAGACTTAGAATTAGACCAGTTTAATTTCAGCATGGCCAGTGGTTTCACAGTGGAGTGTTTAAGCAGGATCATTTAGCTAAAGTTCTTTCCTTCAAATTGGTAGTGTTCTCATTCTGCTGTTGGTGCCCTTTGCTTTACTCCTAACTCCTAGGCTTTCAGCTTTTCCCGTTGCTTGCAATATAAGGACACATTATCTATGCAAAAAAGCTTCAGCTTATCAAAAACTGAAAAAGCATGATCCCCCAAAAAACATACAACTCTGGCATTGACTTTAATAATAAATATAAGATTTTAAATATTTTTAAAATAGAAGTGATAAAATGTAATATTCTAATTTTGAAATTGTTTTTTACAGTTGACTCTTTTAAAAATCCATTTTTAAATGTAATGAAGTTGCAGAATAATTGCTTAAGTGATAATAATCTTTTATGGCTTCTGTTTTACTGTAGCCCTGCCTAGTCTCCCCACCACCCTCATGATGCAATGTATTGTAGGATATCAGCAAGTCAATGACTCTCGCCCCATGTCTAGCAAGTAGCATTTGTATTGTGACCTGCCTCTGTGCAAAAATGCCTTCCCCATAGAAATTCTGTACAATTGGGATCAGGGCTCAGTTTTACTCGTCGCAGATGAGAACAGAGCAAAGGAGATTTATATCACTCAAGAGTGTCGCAATTTTGTATTTCTAGTTGCATATTGTAGCAAATGTCTTTATAACTAGCTGCAAATTGCTAGAATCTATTTTTTTTTCCTTCAGGATAATATAAAATAGGAGAATTTTTACTGAGTCTTTTTTTATGACTAGTGTTAAATTGCACCACAGAAAAACCTGATCTATTTGTCTGAGGCATATAAAACTTTAAGATTATTGTTGCCTGGAATGGACCTGGTATCCCAAAGATTACTGCAATGCCCTCAAGCAGCTCCCTGCATTTGATTTAAGAGCAGCATTGACTTACATTGATCTACAGGATATACAGCATGGCATGGCCAGACATTCCCTGCAAAAGAATGACTGCTCCCTGCAGGTGTTAACAGCTTCCATCTATGTCATTACTCTTCTGTCAGATGTCACCTCCCATTGCCAGAGGCTATCATGCCAGAACAGATAATGATGCAAGAGGGACTGTTTGAGCTGTCACCATCTGCTTAAGTACAGAATCATTTAGCTTAATTTAGATAGCTTTAGAGGAGCATTAACCTGCAGAGGAACAGGAATGAAAGCCTGAGAGGAGTGGCGTTTCAATTGGTTGAGTGACCATATAACCATTGCCTTACATTGGGTTTAAAACTAGAGTGCTTTAACGTATCTAAAAATTATTTCAGTGGAGTTTGGGTAACTGTAGCAAACTTACACTTTGTTATCAATACAAAGCAACTCTTGGGCTCAAGTTTTCTGATAGAACTTTAGCTGCCCAAAACTGTTAGCAGAGGAGTTGTGCATGGCAGACACAGCACAGCTGCCATCTGTAGGGTAGACTCGGTCTTTGGGTGAACATTACGCTATTGTGGGTTCTTCATAGGCATAATCATAGGCTGAAGAGTAAAAATCTAAAATCATATTGTAGATTTTGTATAACACAGGACAAGGAATAATCCTCCAGCAATTATTTATAGGAAATAATCCTGTTTCTAAACCTTCTATGATTGAAAACGTAAATTCAGATTAATTAATTAATCATAAATAATGTTTCACTAAAGTAGATTTGGAATGGTCTGAGGCCTTTAAAAGCATCTATGCATAAGAGAAATTTTTATCTGTATGATCACCATGGTTTCCTTTAGATTCCGTGTTATTAATGATCATAATATATACTTCTTGCATAACACTTTCATATACATTTCTTTTTGCACCATACAAAGATGGTAAGTACTCTTTTCATATTAAAACTCATGGTGGACAATATATCACTGCCACAGTAGTTTTTATTGATATATATTTTTCTTGATTCTATGCAGTGCCAAAATTTACTTAGAATTGTTACATTCTGATAGTGCTATTGCATTTGCACTAATTGCAAATATATATATAAGTTATATATATATATATATGTATATAGATAGATAGATAGATAGATAGATCAGTATATAACCTGATCATGATACTTCCCACTTCTTCTTTTCCTTTCTCTGCCATCCTCCCAGACTAGGAAGGGTCAATGTCAGGAGCAAGAGAGAATGTAAAGTTCCCTAAGATCCCACTCGGCCTCCCAAACAAAAAGATTAGGTGTACGGTGCTCTGATGGCATCATGATGGTTTTCTGGGTATCCATATCATGAAAGATTCAGTTCCTACTGCTCATCACTAATTATAATATTTATCAAATTTAATTTTAAGTATATATCTTCATGAGATACTCATCCAACCTCCTTTCAGGGATGTGAAGTAAAATAATGAAACTGACGTTTTTAGAAGTATCACTGCTGTCACTGCAATGGTATTACACCTCTCGGTAGGGTCAGTGAAATGAGTGCAAAACAGTTTTTCATGCTTCAAGAAAGAGCTTGAGAAAGAGCCACAGCATACTTTGTATTAACATGGTCTGAGTATGTAGGTTTGTGTGCACGAGCTTACACATCAAGCATACAAATCCCTCTGCACATCTGTTGACTAAAATGACTTTCTTTATATTCTCCCCTTGAAAGAAAACCATCTCTCCAACTTTTTTCTAGAGAGCTATGGTGTTGGGCTTTTGAATTCTGGCTCCTCTAATTGATTAGTTAGGAATTATTGACACTTAGCAGCTCTGTGCATCCTGAATTGCTAGACATGCAGCTTTGGCATGTGGTTGGATTTATCTCTGTAGGATTATACATGAAATACCATGGTAGAAGGTGAGTGATCCAATCTTGAGAATTTCTTTACCTGTTCTTAAGCTGAGGACCTGTCTCCAAGGCATGAAAACACTTGGGGATTTTTTAATAAATTTTCTGGTTCGTGTACTTGCCAACCCATACTAATTGATTTGATTAAAAAGATAATATATTTTGGTGACTAACCATAGGATATATATTAGAATAATATGTCACCGCTTTACTCTCACATTGGGTTTCAAGCCCATTTATTGAAATCTGATCTTTTACCACAATAGCATCTGTATTTCCAGCATTTTCCTCAAGAGTATTTTCAGGCAACCTTCAACAGTAAGTTCTTCTGACTTCAAGATGCTACTTGACTGTTTTTAGATGATCTCCAAGATGTTTTGCTGGCTTTTACCTCTTTATATGTGTTAAAGGATTCCTTCTGTAGCAAAATGTTTCAAAGAATGTCTTTGCAAGAAAAATCAAGCTTAGGAAGAAGATGGAGAGGGGAGTCTTTCTGCCAGCCAAAATATTTCAAACTGTTAAACTTCATGAAGTACTGGCATTTATTCCCCATTCACTGAAGAACAGTTCAAAAAACAAGCAACAGTAGCAGAGGAATAGTGACTATGCTTGAATCTTTATGTTATTAGTTGAACATGTCTTTCCCAAGCATCCTCATCTGATCTAGAAAAAAAAAATTAGAAGACTCTCGAAGTTTTCAAATGAAAGTTAATTTTCTTATATTCTAAAAATTACTGCAATTTCAGCTTCAAAGACTGATTTTTTCTAGTCTTTTGCCAAAAGACTAGTACCTAGATCAAATAGCTTGTTATGAGTACATCCATATATGCTGCTGGACATTCAGTACAGCATTTCTCAAATGCCATTTATGCTGTTTAAAACTGTAAGATTTTGTATATATCTTTTAGTATCTTTCATAAAAGCGGTATTGTCACTGAACTAATTAACTCTGCAGCTGCTAACCATTCTATACCTAATTTTAGCAAGAAAAGTAGGAGGAAAAAAATACGATTTCTCAATAGCATATTATTGATTTTAAACAATCCTGTTTTCACATGATTTAGATCAAGCTGTTTCTTCCATGCACGAAGGTAAGGACTTACATGCATTCTATGTAAAACCATAAATACAGAACTTCTGTCCAACACTGCTGACCAAATTCCAAGTTCTCTAATACTTCTAGTCCTTTTTGACTAGATTTGGGACTTCAGGAGTTAGTAAATTTTCAATTATCAGGCTAGCAGTCTGCTGTTCAAAATATAAATGAATGTGTATTATTATTACTAAAGAAGATCCTTGGAGACATTTATTCCCACTGTGTCATCCTTTGGAAAGGGAATGTGTTTTGTTCTCCCATTTGCAATGATCTGCTCCAACCCTTCATCCACTTCAACTCTGGGTTCCACCTATTCCCTTCTTTGCCTGCAAGTGTCTTTACAGAAACATTGGAACAGGGAGTCTATTAAACTTGTATTTAGTTTCTGTGAGGAAAATGTGCAGCCCTAGCTGCCTTGCTGTGCTGTTCCACAGACCCTACACAGTACACCTCAGTCTAGGAAATAATACTGCATACTCATTAAAGCACCATTTCCATCCGCAACAGTAGAGATCTCACTCTGATCAAGAATTTCCATGTAGATGAACTGCCCCTTGGCAGGCTCATTAGGTCTCAGTATTAGGTAATTGTCTCTAAACAAGGAATCCTAACAAAGATTTGAAGTATATTGCAATTATCTTTGGGAATGCTAAGGGCAAGCTCTTTGAATTTGTTTTAGCTTTTTTTAATATAATACAGTTTCAATGTTTATTTCATTTTTTTGATTTACTCATTTGGTTTTACATAGTCAATATTTGGTATAAAATATTTGATTTGAAAAGCCACAGTGAACTAGGAAAATCCGCTACTGAGGTTAGCCATTATATTCAGTAATTTTATTCAAAATTCTATGACAAGTACAATGCAATTGCCATTTTAAAAGATCCTGTATGCATTTTACTTGAAGCGTTTCTTATGAATCTTCTTATGAACCTCCTCCTATGAATAGAAGGACTAAAGTTGTTCTTGAGATAATTTATTTTGTTTCTTGCCTGGTTTTGTCCAATATGCTCTGGAAATGAGTAGTATTTAAACAATATATATGCTATATAGTTTAAACTGTTCTTATAGAGATGGTCTTAGTAATGAACATGGTAAGAAGCTTCATACCTGGTTTCTTGAGTTTTGGTTTGGGAGGTTTGGTGATGGTGGTTTTTTTGAGGTTTTTGAGATTTTTTTTCGAGGGGGGGGGGTTAGATTCGGCAAATTCTAGGATAACTTACTGAAGTTTGCCAGTTACTTTGATCTATTGCTTTTTTAACAAAGCTTCTAGAATCTCTTTATACCCTAATCCATATTTGCCTGTAAATACATTCATAAAACTATAGAGAAGCACTGCTGTTTGTTATCATAATACCTCTGTGCTGTAGTTCAGGCCTTGGAAATGTAAGACTGAGTGGTCATGTTATAAAATGTCTGCAGCCTGGCCCATGAGACTCCATTGATGTCTTATGCTGTATATTGTAGTATTTCTTACCATTGCTACTCTGAATTTTGTATCAAATTTTCTTTTGCTAATTATGACTAAGCAGTTTTGCTATTTGGGAAGGGTGTAGGAAGAGGTGGATGTCTCTGTTTTTACCTTTGTATCCTGTTTTCTTGGGTCTGAAGCCCATGTGTTGATGCAAACCAACTGATTATATTCCAGAAGATGGAAAACTCCATCTTCAAAGGCCTTGGTTCCTGGGCTTCTAAGAAGAGATAGAAACAACGTGATTGCTTCATCTAGGGAAGCATTGAAGAGGTAGCACAATAGAAGACATAGAAGGGCACTGCACAGGGGAAGGGAGTAAAATGCTGTCCCTGTCTGTGGAGAGAAGGTCAGGAAGTAATGGATGTAGATCACTACAATGGAAGAACCACTCTGATCATAGGGGAGCTACTTGCAGAAATGAACTCTGAGGAGATGACTGCTTCCCTGGCAGGTTTCTAGAACAGCTCCTACCTGCCATTACATTCCATACACTGTGCTTCTCGATAGTCTGAAGTAAGTGGATGATTTCTGGTAGAGTTTCTTTCCTAACCAGCAATTTAATGTTACACTTGACAAATCTGCTGAGGATGTTTCAGAATGTAGGAAAGCACCTGTCAGTCGACAAGGGTTTTCACTAGTTGGCTTTCACAGCAAATGAAAGTCCTTAACTTGAGATTTCTTTCTTTATTTTTCATTGAGTAATTTATTAGGATATTGGTTCTACTTACGAATCATTTCAAGTTTAGTAGCATTTAAATTTATTTTGCGTAGTTGTAGCAACGGGAATAATATAGTAGGAAATAGGCAATAGATATTATGGTAAGCTGCACTGCTTACCATTAGCTGCTTGGCTTCTCACCACCATATTTCTTGTCTATGAAAAGAAGATGACAGAGAGGTTGCACAGAGCACCTGTCTGATATCCAGAAAATCAATTTCTCACTGCAGAAAGCTTTACTCAAATAATAATAATAATAGTAATAAGCCATTAAGAAAGCTGAGATTTCTTTTTCTCAGTGCTTAGCAGAATCACAGCACTGCTGGCCTCCTGGAAACTGCAAACTCACATATGTGTTAAGAGCAAATTCTACATAGCTGGAATAAATCTTGCGACACCAAAAGAGGAAGTGTTCAAAGGAAACTTCTATAAAATTTTCATTTCAGAGTACTCCATTTGAGCATTAAACTGTAAGGTGCTCCACAAATTGCCAAGAGGTAGTACAGTTGTTTCTGGGAATGGCTTGTCTATAACGGTATGTATGTGTCTGCCTAAACTTGGTCAGACGCGATTAGACGTGTACGTGCTTGGAAGAAGCAATGTGGGGAGGTGGTCATCTGGAGCCTGAGGCTTTGAGAAATGAGGCATCTAGTGGCTAGGAAAGGTCAGGGAAGAAAGAACCCTGTTTGGAGGCATATGAGGTTTTCCAGTAAGGTTCTTGTTGAATATTCGTGTTCATTTGTTCCTTTATAGGAAGCTGCAAATTTTCCTTCTTTTTTAAAAGAACCAGCTAAACAAAAATTCTATTTATTAAAGTCACTGAATGTCTACTCAGCTTTAATTAACAGATGATTTCCTTCCAAGTTAAATTGATTTCACACTGTATTCTAGAGGTGTTGAATTTGGAAGTTGCCTTTTGCACTACAAGCTGGGTTTTTGTGCTTGTTAGCAATCGCTTCTGAGCAGTATAAATTCCTTTTATTTTTCTTTTTTTCTTTTTTTTTTAAGTGAAACACACTACTAGATCATTTCTGATACTTCTTTGGTGGAATGGGCTGTTGTGTTCAGAGAGTTAGGGAAGAAATATGAATATTTTTAGATAGCTCAAGTTACATGATAATAGCCATTCCAAATGTTTATTTTAAAACACTTTCATAATAATTCTAGAGTGACACTATACTCATCTAAGAAAGCAAGCAAAAAAAAATCCTTTAAAATGTTTTCACTTCCTTCATTGTGATGGTAGCTCTTTTCACTCCTCTATCAAATTAATCTAATATTTTTTCTATTATGCCCTCGGTCTCCTTCTAACTTTTGGGTGCTTCCACATATGAAAGTTATACAAATATTATTTTCTGAACCAGGAAAATGCTTTAGTAAGAATGGGTGTTGTCGGTTTGGATTTTAGTTCTAGAAATTTCTGATATTTTTGATTGAAAACATAAATCCAAATTTACAATCTGTATTCAAATTGTGAAGACATTTTGTTTGTGAAAGTACAGACAAGTGATTCATACAGTTGATTATGGAAAATTAGTATAGGCTGACTAGTGTAAAGATCTGTAACTTTTTAATCTTGCTATAAAACGCTATTTCTACCTTATTCTTAATATGAAAAACTAGTCTGGCTGTAACAATTTCCTTCTGTTTTTAAAATATACTGAAGCAAAACCTAAACCTGAAATTCTGGAAATATCAAAATGAAAATCCAAGTCTGGTGGCTTGAATCTATTTGCCATCGTTCGCATCAGCAATCAACATCATGGCAGTAGATGGCTCTATGAAGCCGTTAGAGTTACACTGCTGTAACGGTGGTAGCATCAGGACAGGGCACTCCAGAGCGTTTTTTGCAGACAGAGCCAAGTGCCCCATAAGGTATGAGGTCTGTGCAAGCCGCCATGGGCACCCTGGTTTGAATGCTCTACAAGCCATCCATTCACATTTGTTAGTTTTAAGGGAAGTCGGTTGGATTTGGTACAACAGGAAATGGTTCGCTGTGCAATTCCAAATGATTAGTGCAGTGGTTGTGCTTGAAACAAAGTCTGTTGCTTTCTAGTGAGTTGCTTTAATGTGGAATGCAGCTTTAGAGCGGCACTATGGAAATGTGTTTGCAGGTGTTTTAACCAAATACATGTGCAGTGTTCTTAACTGTGCACAAACCCTGCAGTGTCCCCCCCTGCCCCTTTCTCCTGCGTGTCGCTGGAGCACTGCCGTCACTAACGCCCTGCAGTCTCTGTTCCTGTCTGTGTGACGTTGCTGTGGGCACGTTCACGTTTGACACTGTGTGTTTACGTTGGCATTCAGGGCTTTGCATGATTTCCTGAATCAGTAACAACTTGCATATTTAAAAAGTGGCAGGTTTCTCTTAAAATTTGAAGATGCTGATACTTTGACTGGCAAATATTTTAATGTCCTCATTAGCTTCTGCTAGTTCAGGTATTTGGGATTGAAACTTTGAAAAATCTCCAGGTGAGAAGAACATAAGCCATTTAGTTTTGTTTCCCAAATACATTGGTTTTCATATCAAAAAAGATGAATTTGCATATAGATTTTATAAACAGATGAGTTCTTCATTATTTTAAAGCCATTAGAAAACCTGCAAAGAGAATCCAGGATGCTGACACTTGATTGCAAAACTCTTCAGAAATGAATGTAAACAGTATAAGGAAAATGTTCCTTTTTGTCACTTGTACTTTTCTTTCATTCTTCAAACCAAGTGATACTTCTGCTTTCACGATGTCTAACTTCAATAAGAGAATGACTTTATGTTTCTATGTTAGTCTTTATTTCATTAATTTGCATATCACAATGCCAAGCTGTGGAAAAGATGATATGTGAGGATACATTCCCCTAACAAAGCTTTTGCTGAAACTGAAAGTAGAGAAATCCTAATATTCCCTGGGAAACACAAGCCAGTAGCCTAAGTATTTTCATTAATATTTTCTCTCTTAATTACATAGGAAAGTAAGGAAATTCCAGTGTTACTTCTACTGAACAGAAGGGAGTTAATAAATAAAATAGTAAGTAAAAAACAAAATATTCTTCGCCAGTGCTCTGTAAAGGTGGCAGCTGAAACATATGGAATTGCTTACTTGAACTGGCTTTTAAATTCTCAGAAAACAGCAAAACTGGAGATTAAATCTTCTCCTGGATACCCATGCTGCTCTGTCAGGCAAGGAAGCAGCTAGAACAGGAGCTCAGGGCTGCGGTCACGTAAATGTCATGATGACGGTTGGCTCAACTGTTCTTGTCCTTTTGCAATGCATGCGGTGTTGTGGCAGTAGGTTGCATTTCCAGACGGGCAATGCTTCAGCAATTACACGGAGTCAGTACATTCTCACACGACGAGCGTCACTGTACTGCTCACACACGGCCGAACAAAGGTAAGACTTCCAAACACTGGCTTTGTTTTTATCCTAGCATGTGAGTTGAGGTGTCTTGTCTGTTTCTGTCAGTGAAGTGGGTAGCAGGTTAGAGGTTTTGCTTTTCTTTTTTTTTTCTTTTTCTTTTTAAATCAGAAGCATTTGGCTTGCACACAATTGCTTATAACTGGAATTTAACAGTCAGTCTCGTGTTGTGAAGGAAGCTGATTCCTGAGTGTCCGTTTACATCTCACTAACCCACCCCATGAGTTCAAACACTTTGCAGAAAGAACTGCTTTCTGGAGTAGTGATATTTCTGGAGTGGGATCTTAACCCCTGGTATGTAGCTCCAAACAATAATGCCTGTTTGCTCAAAGCTCTAGCCCACTAGCCTGAATAGCAGCATTTCCCAAATCATATTCACCTACTAGCTGCCAGTGGACACTGGACCCCTCTGATGGCTGTCAGCTCCTGTGCTCCTGCTGCAGGAACAACCTGGAGACCTACTCAGGAAAAAAAATAAAGGAGGAAAAGCCAACAAAATCCATCCCTACCAGGGGAAGAGGAAGAAAAAGGGCATCCTAGGCTGAGAAAGAGGTGACTGGGTAGGAGCAGAGGGATTGCAGCAGTTGGATATATGCCTCTCAGAGAAAAGGGAATACTGGACTCCATCAAAGCTGGAGCTGCAGTTAAGCGCAGGAGCACGCGTTTGAGAAAGTGACATGATGCAGAGCATCCTGTAGAGTGAGGGAGGAGGTAAGGGCGAGGAAAAGTGGGAAAGTATTTGCCTTTGGCAGGTGAACAGAACAAATGTGAGAATAAATAAAATGAAGATAAAACAGAAATGAAAGGGGCAAGATTTAACTCATTAAAAGCAGTTTTATTTCAGTTTCTCGACACTACTTTACAATATAATCAACTGCTAAGCTGCCACAAGACGCTGTGAGCTGCTCCCAGGTGGAAGAGGTGACTTCCCACGTGTCAGGAAAAGGAGGGGAGGACACCAGCAAACAATCACTTTATTGAAAAGCAGTCCACATATGGAGACATCCGAGGAACCTTTTAGCCTTATCCAGTATTCAGTATGACTGTGACATTCTTTGCATTAACAAACTGTAGCAGTAAGAAAAAAAAAGTCTTAAAAGCTATAATCTAATGTTGATTGTGGGAAATTATACAGTAAGCTGATTCCTTATCTTTATATACTCAGCAAGTAAGTTGACATAGACACCGTTGCAAAATTTAAAGTAGCAGCTTTGAAAATTATCATGATCTACTTTTTAACTAGCCCATCCCTGTGAGATATGACAGCTGACCTGTAGAGGAGATGTGTAGGCAGAAATCAGACAGAAGGATTGTAGAGATGGCCAGGTCTGAAGTTTCAATCATTTTCTGCTTGTTTTCATCTATGTAAATCAAGGGATTTGTTCAGTTTGACTCCACAGAACACGTGGGCTCCTTCAAAAGAGGAGCACAAGTACAAAACTTAGAGCAATCTTGAGCTGTCACAGGCCCAGGCTGCACCTAAACAGCAGCAGCAACTCTAGGAGCAGATACTCTTTTCTCAGGGATGATAGCTTTGGTGAGCAGCGGCACTTCCAGCGGAAAAGTGAAGACCCTGGGCACCAGTAAATATGCCACCAGGCTGCACCTTATTCTCTTCTGTAGAAGAGCAAATAAATAAATAAATGCCTGTATAATGGGAGAAAAAGATGCTTTCTGCCTAGAAAGAAAATACAGAATCATTAAACCCCATGGAGAAATGGGAATGCAGCCAGAGTTAAAGGTTGTTCAAGGTTAAAAGACCCACTTGTAACCTTTGCTAAGAGGCTGCCTAGCCCCTAGGATGGAATGAACCCCTGAAGTCGGAGGCATAAAGGGAGCCCAACCAGCAACTCCGGGACCAGGCAGCCAGTGCAAGGCACCTTCCATGGAGATAGGAAGGATCCCAGGGGCTTCCATGGCAGAAGCTTTTGCATCTGCAGAGACTGTGGGAGCAGCAAAACCCTGTCCCCTTACTGAAGCAGGGAGACCACATTAACGTTGCTTAGCCTTGGGCTACAGGAAGCACTCGGAAGCAGCCATGGCGATGATTCATGCAAGATGAGTTTGACCTGACATTCTTGCTAGTCACCCTTGTGCCATAGAAGCAAAATATAAGCAAAAACTCAGGATTTGACAATAGATTTAAGGGTTACCACAGACTGGCAGTGTTTGTAGAGGACAGTTTTTAGCAGCTGGGACATCCTTTTAGAAGATATAAATCATGTTAGAAAATACTTTGGCAAATCTTCTGAAATAAAGTGTTTTTACATTTCTCTCAAATATAATAGGGTGTTTTATAAATAGAGAATTTGGAATCATTTTGAGAAAGGAGTTCCAGGGAACAGTCCTAAATTAAATTTTATCGCAAAAAATCTAGGAACAGGAGAGATTTTTCCTTCGTTTCAGAGCTAGGCAATAAACTCCCATAGTTATCATGACCCTTCAGTGATTTTGCTTTCCTGTTCAGATATATTTAATGATGTCAAAGTTTGAGAGCTGTTGATCTTTTGAATTTCAATTTGAGTGGTGTATTTAATAGAAAATGGCACAGTACGTTCCTGAAAGTGTCCCGAAGACTATATCTGTTAATGTCAGCTCTGCTAAGAGGTATTTATTAGTTAACTGTGCTGCACAAGAATAAGGAACACCTACTGTTATTTAAGGGAGGGAAAAAGCTTGATGACACATGCAAATGACACATCATATATTTTAAGTTCCCTGTATGTCGCCTACACTAACTGAGGAGGTGCATTTGTCCTTTCGACATTGTTCTCAGTTTGAGCATTACTGTATCTGAAGTTAATGTGACTCCGATAGTAATATACCTCTTAAAGACAAAATTAGTTATAATATATTTTAAAAAGTAGATACCACTTGAAACCAAAATATGTGTGGCCTTCTAAATCTTTGCCTTGAAACTACTACCCGCCCCTCCTTTGTCCAGCAGTTGCTGTAGTGCTCAGGGAGGAGCTGGGCCAACCACTCCACAGCAGCAGAAGTACGAAGTGCTTGAGGTCATGGGGAACACTAATTCTCATGGCATTTGAAGGTGTGTTTGTTCAGGAGTAAAAAATCCCATTTTTAACGCACATACATGTAGCAGTACTGAGCCAGACTCGGACAGCAGCCATTATGCCCATGCAAAGGTGATGCTTGGAAATGTAACTGGGCAAAAGTCTCTCCTGCAGTACCATGGGACTCAAGTGCCAGGGGCCGCTACACTGCAAAGCTGCTGCGTGATGAGTTGTGGACGCACTTGGTGAAGAGAAGCTGGACCCAGTGTGAACAAGCAGGACAGTGAGCGCCCAGCCCTGCGTGCTGCCAGCTCCTACGGTGCCATGTTTGGTACCGCCTGCTGTGCTTGTAGTCATGCTCTGCCCTGGTTCTCTCCAAACACTCCCAGGTAGTTTCTGTGAAGAGGATAATTTTGGCAGCTACTGTAGAGTCATCTTGGAAAGGGAATGTAATGCTGCAGCGTGTTGCCTGAGGAAGAGGCTCAGTGTACCTTTTCTGGCGGAGAGCAGGACAGCAGTACAATACAGTATCAGGCTGATCCACTTTTAAGTTTGAAAATTACAGTGAGTCCTTTTCTAATTTTATTCCTCAGCCATGACAGGAAGCATTCCTCTTAGTCATTTCTGCTGGCTCTGAAGAGACGGCTCCTTCCTCTGAGGTATAAAAAGGGTAATTTCATTAGCAGACACTGAGTAATGACAGACTAGGAAGCAAGCCTCTTATCTCAGGTGCAGGAGCTCCAAATATTCCTCCATCTGCAGAGCCTCCTGGTCCTTGCTTTGTTTATGTTGCGGAAGAGCATAGGAGTTTTCCAGTGACTCCAGGTTGTTAGACATTAGCTCTAGAACAAATTGTTTTGCAATGACTGTGCTAACAACCACTCCTACTTTTTCCCTCTGGCTCCTTGACTATTCAGTCAACATTTAACCTCCTGTGCTACCACTTCTTGATAATGGCAGAAGCTCCCCTGCACAGCTTTGTGTTTTCCCAGACACCAGGCAAGGCTGAGTGCGGGGCACCTTGAACCCTGCAGCAGTCAGGCCAGGCTCATTGCCGTTTTTCCATCCATGTGTTTGCAGCGAGGACAACACGGCTCTGTCCTCAGCTGCCTCTCAGTGTTGCCTGCTGAAGCACAGGGAAAAAGATGAACCTGTCAGTGCAGACTCACTGTGCAGCTGTTGCCAAAGGAGCAGAGCAAGCTTCTCGTTTCAGTGCCTGGGAAGCCAGGACTGATTTGCACCCTGCAACATTTCTGGGGCTGGGATCTATCTATTTTAGTGCTGGGCATCCTTTCTCCAGAGAGCAGTTATTAATAGACTGACAGTAAATGATGCTCATGCACGCAGCGCTACTAATACGCAGTGATGGCGGCAGCAGGGCAAAGGACTCATTCTGAAGTTGGTAATGGCCCCTTCCCTTCATGTCCTGCAGCGACGAGATACATGGATTAATTTTAAATGCATTGGAAACATATGGGTCTAAAATTACTTCGTGCTATTTAGAACAAGTCCTTTGAGCTAAGGCTGTTGTAAATTCTAATTAGGCTATGCTAATCTCCATAATAAGCAGCTGTTTTTAATGTAGAGCTATCTGATGAGGTCTGCGAGCATTTTCGACACTTATTTATATACAGGCAAGAAGGTAATATCGTGCTAGCATGAGGATGTTTGCACAGGTTATAGGAATTCAGTATTTCCTGTACTCTGCCATATTTGCTGAAGGCTTATTTCTGTTCCAGGATTGCCAGCTAATACCCGTTCGATTGTATTTATTTATGCAGAAAACCGGGAAAACTCCTTCAGCCGTTCGCGAAGCTCCAGTGTGTCCAGTATCGACAGGGACTCCAAAGAAGCGATTACCGCTCTGTACTTCATGGAGTCCTTTGCCCGCAAGAATGACTCTGCTGTCTCCCCCTGTCTCTGGGTTGGAACAGGCCTTGGCATGGTCCTGATCCTCTCTCTCAATCTGCCTGCTGGCGATGAATTAAGGCAGACAGAGCCAGTCATGGTGTCACCAAGTGGTAAGGCCACATCTACTGTTATCTACTTGATGCAACAGCGGGAATAACTGTATAATATTATAGGGTTTTTTTTTGTCAAAAAATTCTCAATGAATGTATCAAACAATGATAACTCAAATAACCCAATGATGCCCAGAGGTACAAAGAGATGCTTGTGGCAGATCTGTAACTTCAAGAACTTAGCCTTTTGGTTGCGTTAGGCCTGAAGATTACTGGAGATTTGGGTACATATGCTACTCACATTTCTTGTAAGGATATGGAAATTAGCAGAGTTGCTTCAGACTGGGCAAATTCAGTTCTGTGCACAGGTCGGACCCCATCCTCTCTGCAGGGCTGTGAACAGTTTGGCTCTCTTGTGATCAGGAAGCTACAGAGAAACAGAAGGGAGCTCAGAAAGGGAAATAAAAATGTTGGCAGGTTGACTTACCAGGAGCAGTTCTTGGCAGAGTGAGTGACAGATGGTAGAGCAGAAAGAATAGAGGGCAAAGAGAGGGCAGGTCTGAGGGGAGGCAGTATGTGTTTAGTATGGGTGAAGGAAAATAATGACTAAAATCAGAGGTATATGTAAGAGTGAGTCTCTTAGGGAAGCTACAGGAGCGCTCCTGAGTGGCCTTAAAGCAGCACTGGAAGGTCACACAGCTAAGGAGAGCGATTTTGCTTGAACAAGAGAATCAGTATCCTACTAGTATAATGTAGTGTTAAAAACAGCCCTGCCTTTATGGTACTCCATAGCATATATTATATACAGTGTTTGATACAGACTGCCTGAGGTGTTCTCAGTAACCACAGCATATTTGTTCAACTTCCTGCATGGTCAGGAAGACCTGTAAACTTAGCTACATTAACATCTGCTGTGCTTACAAAAGGCAAACCAGAATGTCGGCTGGGCCTCATGCATTCACAATACTGACAGCCAGTTTTATTTTAGTGCCAGTGCCAGTGAGAGGAAATTATATTTTGCAGGCACAGTTCTGACACTGAAAGGAGCCGTGCTGACCTTCGCATGCTTGGACTGCATGGGGACTCTGACACATCCACCATATGAAGTGTGGCGGGACCCCAACAGTGCAGATGATGGTGAAAAAACAAGAAAAAGGAAACTTGTTATGCATTCCCCTTCTTCCTCCCAGGATATGGGTGATCATCAATTTGCAGTCATTTGTTCAGAAAAACAAGCCAAAGTCTTCTCATTGCCCTCCCAAACATGTCTTTATGTCCACAACATCACCGAAACATCCTTTTTATTGCGAGCAGATGTGGTCACCCTCTGTAACAGCGTCTGTCTGGCGTGCTTTTGTGCCAACGGGCACATCATGACACTGAGGTATTTATCTAACTAATCTTACAGAAAAACTAAATGAAGAAGTGACAGGGTGCTGTCAGTTCCCACTTGCACTTGCTGCAGCATGTCCTTGTGATGAGCGATACTCTATATTAAATCCCTTGTGGTTGTATTTAGTGCATGTCTAATACACAATTAAAGACTCCTCTGGGAGCTGCCTTCCCTGTTGCCCCACCACCTCCATGGTCAATCCCTGCATGGGGAGGTCACAGGAACTGAGTCACGTTGAAAAGTAATGGCCAGTGGTGTTTAATTATTGTAAAAGAAGCCTGTGGTCGTTTTTGCTCAGTTAGTCATAGTTAGCCATATAGGAAGCTCATGTGTAGGGATGGTACTGCTCATCCAGTAGAAAGTAGCAAACGCCCCATCACTTTTACCAATTCCAAGTATTTTCTGCTCCGGCCACTTCATTTCATTGGCTTGCCTCCACTGAGCTGACTGTGCAATATCCTTATAGTTCCTTCTCATCCGTATCCTCATCTGTCCTCCCCTTGGCAGGACAGATACATTATGGAAACCGCTGTCCTCTCCTGCAGCTAATGAGGTGACGGAGAAGCTGTAGCACAGCAAGGGGGAAGCAGGAACATTTGCACGGCCTCCCACAGCACCTCCCATGCGCACCCACATGGTAGCTGGGACAGACCCTTCACAGGGCTGGACCCTGTCGAGCCCCTGCCCCAGCCATGTGGCACAAGCCCCGCTGTGTTTCAGCCTGTCCCGAGTCCGTAAAGCACGAGGAGCCTCAGGATCACTGAAGCAAGGCCAATGAAACATTTCCATGTGGGGAAACGAAGTATGAACAAAAGGTGCTGTGGTTAGGGCAGAGGTTTTTCCCCTTTTGAACTATTCTAGTTATGAAAACCATCAACTGAGAGGTGTGTTTGAAATGCAGCTATGGAAGAACCCTGCAGGGTGTGACGTGTGGTGACTAACGCAGGTGTCTGCTTCTCTTCAGCCTGCCCAGCCTTCGCCCGCTGCTGGACACCAACTACTTGCCTGTAACAGATATGAGGATAGCGCGGACCTTCTGCTTCACTAACAAAGGGCAAGCTTTGTACCTCAGCTCTCCCACCGAGATCCAGCGCCTGACGTACAGCCAGGAGATGTGTGATAGCCTGCAAGTACGACTTCAGCCCTTCCTTACATTGCTTGCCCTTGTGCGTGTGTGGGTGGGAGGGCCAGTGGTGTGATCGCAGCGTTTGCAGATTACCGGGTTAACAGGAGTGACAGATGTTGGTAGAGTTCTCAAAGCAGCTTTTCCTACCAGTGTATTAAAAGATTTGTAAGATTTGTACTTGAAAGAGAAATTTTGACATGGTTGAAAAAATATTAGCATTACCAGATATTAGAATCTAAACAGGTGTCCAATAGCAAGCATTAGTATTTTAAGTGAAGCCTTTGCCGGAGGGGCAGGACAGACATGTGCCTGTGTGTTTGCCCTGTCTGAATCGAGCTGCAGAGGCTGAGCAGCCGTGAGCAGCTCAGCTGATGTTGGGACGTTTCCATGGCCCTGTCACCTTGTTCGAGCTTCTGTGCCCTCCCAGACCTGCAGCCTCTGCAGGCTTCCTGAACAGCCAGATATGGACCAAATGCACAGGCTGCTGCTGCTCTCAAGAGTCTTGCTGGACCAAAGACCAGCAGCTCAAAAATGAAGTCACAAATTCATAGCACCTACAGTAATTGGTACCAGCAGGTATCCAGACACCCAGCTACTGCCTTAGTGCAGCTATGAATTCTTTCACACACTTTCTTTAATCATATCATTTTTTATTTTAGCTAAAAATATCTTCATACCTGCAGCATTCAGTAGGCAGGTGGAAGCACAGCAGAAGCTGGTACATTTAGTATCAAAATAAGCTTAATTTAGATATGTCTTAAATTATTTACTGCTGTTTTCACTCCAGTAATTGGTACAGCCCTCTCCCACCCATTCCCCCATTTTTCTACATGAGCAAAGCATCTCCTGTTGTACATTAAAATACAGTAGCTATGGAGATGGTCTAATTAAAATAATTTATTTTGAGCAAAAGGGCTTTACATTACTTTTATATGTATATATAAAATGAAAATGCAAATTAAAATGTCATTTACCAAAAAGCAGGAATTGCAAGAGGTTACAGGGAGACACTTGAGTAACAGAAGAAAAAGAAATAAGAAGGAGAATAAGTTCTAGGTTATATAATTAGCAATGAACTAGAATAGAAAAGCAAAAGAAATGGTCCTGCCAGCACTCCCTATGCCCTAGGGAACAGCATGTGCTGAACAGCTCAAATCATTGTCTCGAGACTGAAGAATCATTGCAAGGACTGAGCATTACATGCAAGCTTTTGCGCGTTGGAAAAGAGATTGTTTTGCAGGGAACCAATTTTAAAATGATCAAAAGGGTTGATCAATGCATCTCAGATGATGGGCCTATAGTTAGAGGCTGTTATGAGCTACCTATAATATTAACCCTGGTAGGACCATCCACCAACAGAAGGGACCCTCAGCCCTGGCTTTTCTGTCCCACCATGCTGTGGCTGCTCACACCTCGGTTTCATGCCAAGGGGATAGTTAAAGGCTGGCAAAACCACTGTCCCTGCTCAAAAAGCAGACGCCCCCAGAGGTGCCTGCTCCCTTGCAAGACAAGGCAGCCAGCATGAGAGATTCTGCTTGGGCTCGGAGCACCGCACTGGTGCATCCCCGCGAGCGCATGGGCGGCAGTGCAAAGGAGCGGCACGAGGCGGCGTGGGGTGCGTGGGGCACGGGGGCTGCCCTGCTCACATGGTGGCGCCTTGCACGGCCCTGCAACCACCGCCACCGCCGCCATCGCTAGGCCGAGCCACCACAGTGCCGGGCCCCCACACAGCCACAGCCCCCACGCTGCCGGGCCTCTACGCTGCTTCTACGTCTGTGTTACTCTGCAGAGCTCATTGCCCTACAGCCCTTGCGAGTAAAGCTGAGCCTGGCATTTGGTTGACTCCGATGTGGTTTCGCTTCTCCAAAAAGTGCGGTGTCACAACAGAGCCTTCAGACAGGCTTATTTAGCATTACTGATGGCATTGCCAAAATGCACAGCAGCAGTGCATAGGGGAGAGGTTTTGGTTTTATTAAAAACAGAAAGCAGGAGAGAAAAAAAAAAAAAAGGCACCATGACCTTTATTCATGGTCCTTACCCTAGCAAGCAGGGAACTCGGGACCACTGCAAAGCAGAAAGAGAGCAAATGCCTTGCCTTGCTTGCCTGGATAGTCACTGCAGCAAGACACATAATTCACAACAAATGGTTTATTCAATTACAATGTCATCTCTGCTGTTCCTGAGCAAAATGTGATCTTATCACTGACATTTTCATTATGTGGCTTGCTTGCAAAATGTTGTCTCTGCAATAATGAACGTGAGACTAGGTAGTGACAAAGTGAGCCCTGTAAAAGCATAAGTGAAGGTGGTTAGCCCACGTATTCAAAAATGTTGAGGACTTGATACTGCTCTCTATACAGCAGAGATATAACTAGTTGACTAGATCCAATGTTTCGTCTAATCCAAATGAAGAAAATCCCTATAGTGACTTTTAACTCACTGATTTTTTTGCATGGACTTATATCTGTCTCTGCTAGGACATGCTTGGGGATTTGTTTACACCTGTGGAAACACCAGAAGCCCAAAACAGAGGCTTTCTCAAAGGACTTTTCGGAGGAAGTGGACAAGCTTTTGACAGAGAGGAGCTCTGTAAGTGTTTCTCGTGCAGAAATTAACACATGGGGCCCCTGCCCTTGTCACCTGGGACTGGAGAGGTGTACGAGATTTGTATAACTGATGAAAAAAGAGCCAAAAAGAGAGCATGAAGAAAGGGGACCAGCACCTTAGTTGCCTTATCCGTGACTCCTTCTGCTCAGAATTCTATGATGTCCTTTGAGCAGCTGAGGCCATGACTAGGCTGTTGCTGTGCAAGTGCCAAGGCACCCAGCGTCCTGCCTTGCTGGAGAGCCAGGTCCTCCAGGTGTGCTGCTGTCTGTGCGCCGAGCGGCAGCGCTGCCACCAAGGCGGTGCGTAAGGGACAGCAGCACTGGCAGAGCCGGGCAGAGGGCTCATTCCCGTCTCTTTGGCCGCTTCTTCTTTGCAGTTGGTGAAGCCACGGCCGGAAAAGCCTCTCGGAGTCTTGCCCAGCACATCCCAGGAGCAGGAGGGATCGAGGGCGTGAGAGGAGCTGCAGGAGGAGTTATCGGGGACTTGACTCGCGCACGCATTGCCCTTGACGAGAGAGGACAGAAGCTGGGAGAACTGGATGAAAAGACTGCGAGCATGATGGCCAGCGCCGAGGCGTTTTCCAAACATGCCCATGAGGTAAGGGCCTGGCAGCACAGCCCCAGAGCAGGGATGTGCATCTACCTGAAGGAAATTCAAGCGCCATTCTCCCCACTCGGTCATCTTGTTTTAGCTGCGCTTGCTTCCGTGTATACTTTTCCTTTCCCTACTCTACACAACAGCATATTTAAAGCATAAGCTCAGCATAAACACCTGCCTCTCATCTTTTCACAAATGAGCATTCAGTGTTCATCTTTGAATTCAGAACGTGGCGCTTCTCCTCTCTCATCTTTTCTCACTAACTCTTTTATTTTCTCTAAATAAGAGTTATTTTCTCTGAAAATAAAACATTAAAGAAGACCTCCTGTAATGCATGTTTTTCAACTATCTCTACAGGTTCACCTTTCACTGCCTGTTTTAAGTGAAATGCGAAAATACTCAACAGAAACTTGCTCATAAAGGCAGAAGGAGTATATGTATTTGGGGAATGTCTGCTGTGTTCTATAGGTGCTTTTTCCATAGGAGTAAAGAGCAAATTTCTGCTGATTCCTACTCTTCCATGAAAAGCATGGGGGTAAATTAGTTAAAAGTTCCTTAGGAAAAACCTTTTAATGAACAAGAATAACAAGTAGGTCTTTTTCCTTCTTTCCTTTTTTTTTTTTTTTTTTTTTTTTGTATAAATGTATCAGTTATGAAATTAAAAGTGTCTCAGTGGCTTCAAGAGCCGATGACACAGGAAAGCGCTGTCTTGATGCTTCATTTTCACTTATGAGACAGATAATTCTTTTTTTGTGACAGATAATTAACCCAAGTGATTTGTGATACCAGGGTAGTAGGCTTGTGTCAACTCCTTTACCATACACAGGGCAGTGTTTTATGTCTGTTTGTTTGTTTGTTCCCTGTTTCCATAGGTGATGCTGAAATATAAGGACAAAAAATGGTACCAGTTTTAGACTTTTAAGGAAGGTACTTGCAGCTTTACTAAGACCATTGTTACGGGAACTGACACTCATTCCCAAATCAACAGTCGTCACTGGTCAGGAACAACTATTTTTCTCCTAGAAGACGTTTTTCTGGATTCAATGGATTGATCACTATTGGAAGCCAGGAGAAATTTTACAGACTGCAAGATAGACGCCAGAATGATGTGGATCCTACTCCAACACCTGGCTTATGCAGCAGCCAATTTTTTTCCCAAATGGAACTCAACCAGCACTGTGGCATGTAGTTTTTCAGAAGCTATAGGTATGAACTGATTGGGGAGTGTGTCTGGTTAAAAATATTCTGTACAAACTAGAATGTTAATGCACTTATAAAACTTCTTGCATGACTATTTGACAACTTAAAAAAGAGAAAAAGAAAGCATGTTGTAAGTGAAGAAGAAAAAAAGGATTTATTTCTATTCTGAGGAAAAAAAAACAGCAAAAAACCTTTATTTTTAAAATGACACTACAAAAAATACATTTCAAGCATGTTTGCTACTGTTCTCAACAGGAAAAGGAGTTGAGCTGCATTTTCTTATCTGCTATTTATTTTCCTTGAAAAATCTAGCCTGAAATCAGTGCTGTTTAATTCCTAGCAGAAGAATGAATAATGTTAAAATCCTGTGCCCAAAATTACAGCTTTTTCAAGTAGCTAGACAGGCACTAACTGAAATGTCATTTAAACATGAGAGTAGACAGTTTATTTGCAATCCAGAGCACATGAAATGTCATCCTTATCTGTACTACCTTATCTGTAAAATGTGCTCTAGATTCCTCTCAGATGTCCTTGAAGGGGGCTGTGGCATTTTTTCATCCCAGTAGTTTCTGTATTACTTGGTTGCCTTATTTCCCAGTAGTAGGAGCAGAAGACAAATTTATAAAATCGCTTTTGAAATTAGCAAAGGGAAGATGACGGAAAACACTGCTGTGAGGTGGAGAGTCGTGTCAATTGCTACAATAGCTCACAGAAATTATGGCAAGGAAACTGCAGAGAAACTCCGATAAAGCTAGCGGGCAGAGATCACAACAGCCAGACTGGGGAGAAGCACGAAAACCAGCCATCAGCATATGGCACAGCATTAGTACACACAGAAAATGACACCACTGGTGTGTGGCAATTAGATTTCCTGTTCACTTTGCTAAAACTAATTTGCTTCAGCTTCAAAGAAAGAGACTTGTTTGGTTTCTACAGTGAACTCTGCAGAAAATACACCAGCTTGCAGCCACAGAAGAGAACAGTGTGTACTACCTGTCTACATGAGTAGACTCCCAATCGGCAGGAATGTGATGCAGTTTCAGTAGCCTGCAAAATCTTGACTTTCATGGAGGCCAGGAGTGAAGTTGTTTGTTAGAAAAAAATTCCATTTCCTTCAAAACAAGGCACTGAAGGCCTGTTTTCTTGTACCTTGATATAAGTTCAAGTTAGAAAAGGAGTGAGAAAAGAGAGAAAAAGCAGCATTATAATAATATCTGAGAAGAGAAACAGCCTCTGCCCCTTCAAGAAGTCTGGACTGACACTTCGATAGAGAGAGAAGCCCCCTTGTAACTGAATTTCACTGGTGTTTGCATCATGCTGATGCCAGCTGAGCTCTCTCTCAGCGATGCTTCCTCACACACACATTTCCTTTTCCTCTGCTAAAATGGAGGGCAGGAAATTGTACAGTGCTGCGGGTTCCAGCATCAGTCCAGCTGTGCGGAGTAAAAGGACAGAACAGACCTGAGGTGTGAAGAAGTTGCAAGTTCACATTGTAGCAGAACAGAATTCTCTAAGTAACAGCTCTGACAGCTCTAGTGGAAACATGACAAGATACAAGTTTCTCTGTCACAGGAAAAACTGCACTATAATTGTAGAAACTAAAAAAAAAACAGAAACTTGTGGGGAAAAAGGTCAAAGTCTAAGCAATGCACGCTCAGAATTACGGAGTTAAAATTGCCCATGACAGAACAGGATGTGTTTGTGAATTCCAGGAGAGAGCAAAGGCACCACTCTGATGCCAGTATGAACCAGTCTGGGGAACTCCCTCCTGATCACAGAACTAGCCCCTGGCATATGATGAAGAGTTGCTATAACCAGGCATCCAGACTAACAAATGAATGAGATCATTACGGCAGTTCAGTTTGCTGCATAAACATACGTTCACTCTGTGCTCTGGCCTGAACTCCCAAACCACTGATCTCTGGGTAACAAAATCTGTTTGCGCACCTGATCCTTCAAGCCCTCCAACCAAATTTATAAACCTTACTCCTCCTAGTTTCTCTGCTTCTAAGGAGAAGATGAGTAGCCATTGTCTTCATTAAAAGCAAGCCAAGGTTATGGCATCTGAATTTGTTTGCAACCAGCCCTGCACTTGCTTCTGCACTTAGTGCAGCTGGGACAGCTGTGGCACTCGCACACTGCTGGTTACAGAGCCGCTTGCCACCGCAGATCAGTGCAACGTGGCGGCGCCTAGGAGAGCAGCCAGGCAGGCGCCGGCCCCCCGCGGGCACACACAAATGACAAGGTAGCTACTCGATCTACATACATTTTTGGTAGGTTGCGCAGTGCGTAGGTTGCCAATATTACAAAGGTCTTCAGTACCTTGGTTTCAGTAGCAGTGTCCTCAGGCTAGAGCTAGGGTCCATGCACTCATTTGTGAGTCAAAGGCAAGGCTATAGGAGCAACTTTTAGTTACTGCTCACTAGAGCATGCCCAGAGAGAAAAGCGTCTTCAGTAAGTCATGAAAAGTGTCTTCTAGTCACGTCTGACCTGCTTTGGCAACAATCTCTAGGTTAACAACAGGGGAAAAGCCTGCCAGTAAACTTTGATGTGTGTTTTTATGCAACAGAAAAATGAGAATTTAGCATCCCTCTAACTTGCCATTTTTAATAATAGACTCTTTTAAGCAACTTTTCTCTAGTGCTCCTCACCAGGTCACAGCTATATCTTGCCTTCCACCTTTACATATTTTACATATTTCCAGACAGTTACAAACTACTGTTTCTGTTAAGTTCACCACTTGTGACTATAATTATCAATTTTCTTGTAGTCTGTAGAGATCTGAAAAGTTGTATATGTTTGTATATAGAATATTCTATATATAAAAATATATATATGTAATGTATATGTTGTATAAGTTTGTTGGTGCACACTGTTAAATGCTTTCTATCAAGATTTACCATGTATGTGGGAAAAAAACCCTTCACTTACTTAAAAACTTCAGTGAGGACGGTCAAACACCTGCCTGGATGATTTCCTGTGAAATGAGGGGGAGTGTGGGATTTTGGAAAGACCTGACCTGAGCTCTATTAATGACTACTGATGAAAGTAATAAAGATGCAGCGTTCAGAGCAACAAACCCAGCATCTGAGTTTACTTGCTGTAAGAAATTGAAGGACACTGGGTGTCGTGGGGCATGCTGAAGTCATGTGCTTTCACCTTTTCCACTAAGACAGCACCAGCTCAAGCAAAACCCTAGAGCTGTCATCAACATTTGAGTCCTGTTATAAGAGACCGGATTGACTATAAATATTTCTTAAATTTAAAATGCTCTTGTGCGTTTGGATACCTTTCTCACTGCCATTATCCCAACCACCTCTGAAAACCAGATAGGCAGAACTTGCAGGAGCACATGCTTGGCTCCAGGCCTGACCTGATGTACTTACCCCTGTGCATAGAGCTGTAGATACACAGAATATATAGAATATAAATTAGATTCTTTACATGACTGTAGGCAAATCTTCAATGAGGTACAAGCTGTTTTTTTTTTTTTTTTTTAAATCCTAGAGTTTTAAATTCAGCTTCAAATCATTAATTAAACGGGAAGCTAAAGGAAATGATTTTTTAAAATCCTAAAATTCACTATTACAAAACTATTTACATTTAGAATAGAAGACTGCATTCTGAGTATCAATTAGACATTCCTGGGATTATCAGAATATAGCTTCTCACATGAATTTTAACAGAAACACTCTGTTTGCTACACATATTGTATAAAGTTACCACATAACAAAATTCTCTAAAATAGTCTACATATTCTTTTCACAGAAGCCATCTCACACCCAAATATGTATATTAAAATGAAAATACACATACAAAAATATATTTTTTAAATATACAATTCAAGAAGTGAAAAACATATTGCAGTTTCAATAAAAGCTGTATTCAGCCTCAGGACTCCTCCATTTTTAAACTGTGTATTATAACACAAGCCAAAAGCCAGATTTCATTTAATTACAAGCCCCTTCATCACCCCAGCCTTCCTACATCATTTTCCATGATCTAAAGGCAAATTCAAGCACAGTACATTTCAGTCTTGAATGTTTTTTGCCTTGGTACAGTCTTAGGAAGTACACACTCTCTCATTACGGAACTACATGTGGCCATTTGTAGTCAACTTTTCACATAGGTGTGTAAGCAACAGTCAGGTAAAATGAATGTTTTAATTCAGGTGTTTTGTGAGTAAATCAACAAATCAAACATTGTACTTTTTTAAATAGCAACTAATATTCAGATTCATTGTCAAGGAAGCTGGACAGATTATGTGTGGGTTTTGGGAGGCAGGGACCTGCCTCCGTTTCAGAAGGAAGGTTGATCCAGGCTGAACTGCACACTCCTGTCCTAACCAGTCCCTTTTTCCACAGATCCAAAATCAGCATCACAAAGGGAAAAAGTAAGGCACCTTTTACTGAAGCTGTTTTGAGTTCCCCAATAAAAAAACGAAGAAAGAAATATATGGGAAAGAAAATAAAGGTGAGAATTGATATTAGTTGGTGTAGATCTTTCGATTTCTTTCAACTCTTGCTCTTAGATTCTTTATAGTATTTCGCAAGACACCTGCTGTATGGTACAGCTTTGAATGGAATTTACATTACTAACTCACTCAGAAATTTGGCAAATTCAGCCACAGCTGTTACCAAGGCGAGAAGGACCATATCCCTCCCTCCAACAATCCGAGCAGGAATGAAAACCTGAACCCCAGCTAATGTCGTTACGCTTTACTCTATGGAGCTCCAATTCCTAACATCAGTCTTCAGGAATATTAGTCTTGTGCCTGGACAACGTGTTTTACTGATTCTGCGTCACGTCACCTCACACCTCCGCATTAAACGCAGCCGCGGATCAGTCGAAGCGTCCTGCTCTCCCCTGGCACGCCAGCACAGACGTCCCACGTCACCGTCGGGTCTCCCTGTACGTCAGGTCGTGGCACAGGGCTCAGACCCTCTCCTCCTCCTCTTAGAAGGGCAGGAGCAAGTTTATTTCAGCGCAGCTACCAGAAATATGATACGGTTGCTCTGACAGTAGAGACCCAGATGTCAGTCAAAGCTACCGAGTCGCTCATCCACCCACCCCCTTTTCAGCCAGATTTATAGAAAAAAAAATGTCAGGAGACAACTCTACAGCTCTCTTGCTGAGAAAACACAGGTAGCACAGGAGAAGAGCAAGAGGAGTAAATCAGATTGCATTTCTAGTATGTTGTTTTTTATCACATGCCTCTCCTGCCAATACCTGACTAAAAGTTAAGCACACAGAGCACTTACTTCTAGTAGGTACCAATATAAGGAAAGAAAGCTTCAGCAAACAGAACAAAACCAAAACCAACCAACCAAACAAAGCAGACCAAGACAGAACAGGCCTGTGGCCTACAAAAGAAGCAAAGGACCAAGCAGCTCAGACATCTGTGGTAGGTGCTCATTATACTAAAGCCAGGAATTAAGTTTCCTGATGTTGCCTGATGAAATACAGGTTCAGAACATGCTCTTTGGTTCCAACTGCAGGTTTGGATGATTTTGACCAGAAAGCAGATCTGAACCAAATTGAACAAGGCTACTCAACAACCCAAGGGCAGGGGCTCTGTGTGAGAAGGTAGCTCACGCTGCTCACACAATGTGGAGACAACATGTTCCTGTGAGCGCAGTTTTTGGTTGGAATCAGGTCCTATCCCAATTTATTTTGGCAGACAGAGCCACGACTGGTGGTCCATCATCCATCCTCCTGGTCCATTATCCAGGCAAGGGCAGAACAGGACATGCTACAGAACTAGGCATGTGATGGGGCTACTGTAGCAACCTAATTCCTACCCTTTTCTGGAGTGTTCATCCAGCCTAAAGCTGTCACCTTCCTGAGCAGCCGGACTGTGTGTGATACTGTACCATGGCTGTGCCCTGCCAGCTAACACAAGGCAAACGTGGACTGCAGAGAGAGAAACAAAGCTGAAGAACGGAGAGCAAACACAGCTGCAGCCTATTCCACCTACAAGAACACAAAGAGTAACCTGCACACTGGTTCACAGGTCCTGAATTTCAAAAAAAAAAACCCGGTTTCCTACTATACTTGTTGACCAAGGCCTTTCACAGGAGATGGGGAACAAAAACTAAATATGCCAGCAAACAACCTGTTTTGTCTTGCCTCCCAACTTCAGAACAACAACAGATATAAATCTTCAACTCAATCCAAAGCAGCACCCCTGCTTACCTTACCTGAATCCTCCTCTGCTTCCCCTGCTTAGTCCCATTCATAGTTAAAAATCTAATTGTAACTAAGGAATGTAAATAGCAGGGGTCAGGCAATGACTACCTTTTATGTTCTCATTTACTCATTTACTGCTTAATTACAATGGATTCACTGAATTTGTTTATCAAATAAGTTTAGTTCTGTGTCAATCATTTTATTGATTTATATCTATTCCCACACACAGAGTTTGTTGAGAATAGGTCTGAGCAACCATCTTTGAAATTCTAAGTCCAGAATGCAGGAGGAAAATGTTGTAGTGTGGCCAAGGAAGAAGCAATTGAAATCACAGCAATTCTAGGGAGGCCTGAAATGTGGCACAGGTGTGTCGCTGCATGACATCCAGGAACAGGAAATCATGAGGCCGCGTGAACTGACAATGAATCCAGCACAGCCTCTCTGCAGGCAGAGCACACAAATGTTCAGGCACCAGGGTGCCAAGGCTCCGCTCTGTTAATAACAAAAGCTTTAATAAGCCGGGAAAAGAAACAACTGTTTTATCAACTGAATGATTCAGCCTAAGATCTCCTCTATCAGGGAGACAGGTGTGGTGTAAAGAGGGCACAAAGGAAACACATGCGCAAAAGAGAAGAGAGAAATTGCAATGTAAAATGAAGAATGAAACAGAAGTATGAAGGAGAAAAGCAGGTCAAGGCAATGCTGAGAAGGGCAGCCAAGGTATCACTGCCCTGCGCTGGGTTTTGACACCGTGTGTCCACTTTGCTGCACAACCGGCAGGCTTCAAAGTCCCCGTGTCCTCAGCTCCCAAAAGCTCCACATCTGAAGTCTGCAAGTTCAAGCACGCTCTCAGGCTGCTCAAAACCAGGCACGCATCATTTCAACTCCTGTTAGAGAGGAAACTTCAAAAAAACCCTCCTTAAAAAGGGGCCAGCAGAAGTTCAGAAATGAGAGGAGAGAATAATTAGGGACCTGAAAATTTCTCACAGGAGGCAAAAATTGAAAGATTGAGATTGCTTGCTTTGGAAAGCAAAAGAAAAGATGCTTAAGAGAGGACAGATAAAAATAGACATAAAGAATATTGATGAGAAGCACCTTATCTCCCTTTTCCCATAACACACAAGGGCCACATGATGAAAAGAATAAAATTCAGTGTCTGATACCATGTTAACAAAAACAGCTGAAGTAGTACAACTAATGGAACCACCTGGAAATGAAATTAAATCATGTGCTGTGAGGCTCAGCCAAACCTGAAGTTATCACTGAGGAGGGTAACACCAAATGTGGGCAGATTCATTCCCTGTGAGCTGCTGCTTTGTCACTTTTTCTGAAGCCTGCTGAACTCAGCAGGTCTCAGACTCTGTCAGTCCAATGCCTCCCGATTCCTAGAAAACACTCTCTGCCTACACACTGGGACAGAGTCAAAGGCACTCAAGCAAAGCACAAGGTTTAAATCTATGCAATTTTTAGCAAGGCTAAACAGGCTTTGTATGGGGCTTCCCTATAAGACTGGTCTCTGGAGGGATAGGAGGAAAATGAAAAGCCACATGTCACCCACCATGCAGTGGCACATTAATGCAAGAGACCTGAAACACTTGGGCTTGTCAGACCAAAATATTTTTCTTAGGAGCTTACGACTTGGAGTTAAGTTTTTAATAATAATCATTTGCATTCAGGATTTCACTCTTTAAAATCAATGTTTCTGCCAATGGTTTGGCGCTACCTATAAAGAGCCCAAATACTATCCCTCTGAAGGCCAGTTTGCAAGGTAGCAACTGGACAAAGAATCACACCAGTCAGTCCACAAGCGCCTTTGGAGGCCAACTGAGCAGAGTTCCACTTGCTGTGAACACTGCACAGCTGGTCATCAAGACATACAGTCCCCTGTAAAGCCATTTGTGTGCTTTGATATCATCTGCACAATTCATTACAGTGATCCCAGCACAGACCCGTAAAATTCCATATTACGTGCTAACAAAATGACAGTTTATTATTATCTTATATACAGTTATAACCAACCTTTTCCAAACAATCTTTGCACTTTCTTTTAGTAAAATATTCCAGCTTATTTTATATGGAGAAAATTCATTAGCATTTTTAAAAAATAATAAATATAAGCATATTTTAACCAAGAATTCATTTAAATATTATACTTCAGCAATTAATTTCAGAGTTCTGCAAACTGCATGGTCCGACCATGAGTAGGTTTGGCTTGGTGAATTCATAGCAGCTTCCATGACCCCCTTCAGAGGTAGTTTCTGATTATGTCTTTAAAAAGAGGACGACATTGCACACACATCCGTGGCTGCCAGTGAGGAAACTGGCACTTGCCCCAGCCAGTCCATGGTGCCTTCAGCCTCCTTGCAGGCAATGAAGCTGTGTTTCATGTCTACAGCTCCAGGTCCTGCAGGTCGCCCCAGCTGGGTCCAACTTTCACTTTAACGTCCAGCTTTACGGAGAGTTTCATGGCGTTTTCCATCTCGTGTTTCACGATCTGGGCTACCTACAAGGCAACGTGACACGGGGTCCTGCAGCGCCCTGCACAAGGACTGATGCACACAGCCCCCATGCTCTGGTTTTCGGTCAGCATCTGACCTGCCCAGAAACCTGGAGCTCTTCACTGCATTTTCCTTTGCACTCACTTACCACAGGTGGGAATGTGACTAAACGTATTAATCCCGCTTATAATTTGGGAATGTAGAAATCGTTTTGAGCAAACAACATTTTACACACTATATTTCCATTAAACACTTGAGTCCTGCACAGCCCCTCTCCTTTCACCCAGCTGTGTAATTCTAAGCATTTTGTGGAGTCTATTCTGAAAACATCAGTGTTCACAAAACAAGGCAAAAAAAAATAAATAATTCACAAAACAAACTGCAGGCAAAAAAATGTGCTCCTCCTCACAGTGTCAGTGAGAGGTTCCAGTGAAAAACACAAACTGATGGGAAAGCGGGTCATATTTAATGCAAGGGTCAGATGCTATTCAGGTTTACTCCTGCAAGTAATTGCTCCATTAATTAACTCCTCCATTAATTGCTGCCTTCAAAGGGTATCTTTAAGAAAACATTCACTTAAGCGTACAGTCAGGAGTCCCTCTGACATTTTTGCCTCTGGCTTTTGGGATCATAAAAAAACTACTTTTCTTCCTGCTTTTCAATACCTGCCTTAGATAAGAGGATCCTCTTTCCAACCCCAGGACCCACACACATGAATGAACCTTTCTGTCCACTCTCACCCTGTGAGCCTCTCCACAGCAGAGCAAAGCAAAAACAAGCCAAAAAGGAAATCTTGGAAATGACTGAGGTCCTCTATTTCAGCTAGAGGGTCAAAATTGGGAAACATTCAAGCTTTTTAACCTCCATACCTTCCCATAAATTCTTCACAGTAGAAATTACACCATAATTCTTATTGGGAGCTGGAGGAATGGAGTTGAGAAGATCAGAGCAGAAGAAGATTTACAATGATGCTAAGAATGGGGAGATGTACCTTCCAAAATATTACACCTTTGCACACCACATTTCAAAATGATCTTGATAACCTAGAAAAATGCTTTGAAACAGGATGTAATTCAGTACAGACAAGTACAAAGCATGATAGAAAGCAGGACAGAAAACCAGAATAGAAATGATCTATTGTTCAAACACAGGTCGGAAAACGAATAGCTAGACAGAAAAAAAAAATGGCATTATCAGAGATCCAAAATCGAACAGAGCTAAAGCAAGACATACTATTGTGAAAAGAAAACAAATATGATTCTGGAATGTGGAGGAAGAAAGTGCTGCTTTGTGCAACACGCAAATCAATTTTTCATCCTCTCAACACTTGCTGTAGCCTTCACTGGACAGTTTGGTCCCAATATCTTAAAAGAAACACCAGCTGTTCAGAGGTCCTGCACACAGACAGTGAGGAACATCAAACCAGGGCTGTTGCACCCAGAGCAAGGGAAGTTTAGTCTCCTGGAAAAGGCTCCAGAGGAGACACAAAACCCTGCCTGAAATGCCTGGGGAAGCTGATGGGATGGTCATGCAACAATGAGCTGGGCTCTGGGCTCTCCATTTCCTGTACACTGAACAAACAGCACCACTTTCAGTGTCCTCAACTCCCATCCAAAGCACGCTTAGAGGTAGGCTGGACAGCTTAAAGGCATAAATACAATTACGTGGAGAAAAAGCAAGCAGTTGAAGAGCACCTAGCTTTTCATTCCTAAACTAGACCGTAGCTCTGACACTTCATTGCCAAGGTCAGCTCAACCAGCTCAATCAAGCCACCTTCTGCTGTCTTTGGCAGTGAGAGACACAACTGTGCAGTAAGCCAGCAAGCTAAAAAGCAGCTGAGAACTGCATCAGTGCTGGTGAAATCACAGAATGGTTGAGGTTGGAAGGGACCTCCAGAGATCATCTAGTCCAACTCCCCTGCTCCAGGAGGGACACCTAGAGCACGTGGCACAGGGTGGCATCCAGGCACATTTGCAATCTACTATCTACTAACCATGCTGAAACCGTCTAGAAGACTTGAAAATAGGGATGACTGTACCTGGATGACATCGTCTTCCGCAACCTCGTAGAGGAGCTCATCATGGAGCTGGAGAACAAAGAAACCTCCACTGAGGGGAGGCAACATGCATCTGCTTTGCTTCCCTGCCAGCCTTCCTGCACAGGTGAAGAACACAGGTGGTTAGGTCCTGTTATGCAAAGACATATTGCTTGTATCAAAAACCTGCACATACGCAGAATGCTAAGAAAACGAACACGTGGAACCTTAAAATGAAGAAGTCTGAGTATACAGATAAAAACACAAAACATTACTATTCTATCAATATTTGTACAGCTACTGACATAAAAATGTTAATGAAAAGCATTTTAGATAAAAACATTTCAGCCTTAAATTATGAAGATGTGAATCAGAACAGAAACAAGACAGACAGTTTCAGCTCCTTAACCATCTGTTTTAAAAGTAAATTTTAAACAAAATTATGTCAAGTTTAATCAGAACTTGGTCTATAGCATTCTCTCTGGCAACAAATTAAGATTCTGCTTTTCTTCCAAATTCATTTTAATGGCTAGTTCTGAGGAGCCAGAAGGACTTTTTCAACCCAGCCAAATACAGTCATCTGAAACTGTCGCTTCAACTTGTGATAAAAAAAAATGGGCAGTCTTCGAATAAGTTAGTAAATAGCTGACAAGACAGGACCCTGGTATGCCATGCCTGCCAAACAAAAAAAGGAGTAAACTGTTTTATGGTAAGGACCTTAAGTTTAAATAAATAAATAAATATCTGCATAGAGACTCTGAAGTTATTTATCAAGTTAGCAAAGAGGGGGATTCTAGTTCACAATTGCAGGAAGAGCTTCACTGCACCATCAGTTCCTCACATGAACCTCACACTGAAGCACAGCAACACTGATGCGCCCACATGCTTCAGGATGCATCTCTGTTGAGATAGGTTATATCAGTATATATTTATAGCAATCTATAAATTGCTGAAAGGGAATTCTTTCAAACTCTTGAAGCACATGGTATTAGAGGAGAAAAAGAAACTGCCACATGCAGATGCTCTCCTTCCTACAATTATGCTGGACAAAGATGGGTAGCTTCTGGTCGTGCGGAGGGTGGAAAGCTCCTCCTAGCACACACCTTCTGCTTGTAGCAAAGGTGCATTCTTTGCAAACCTTTCAATTTTGCCTCTCTAAAATAAAGATCCCTGGTATATTGCTAGTGGTTCAACAAATAATTATTTTGTTTTCTTTCCCATGCCTAAGAATCAGATTCTTTACTTTAAGGCAGCTTCACGTTACAAGTTGAAGCATATGAACTAGCAAACAAATGCACCACTCCATCCCTTAAATTATCTTTTCAAAAGTATACGACTATACTATGCTACAAAAAGTCTTCACAGCAATCCTTGGAAACAAGCACCCCAGCACATCCCTGCTAACTGCCTCCAGAACAAACAGGCTGATGAACGTTTCATATAATACTATTGTGGAATTTCTGCATAGGCAAACAAATTCCAGACTTAATTCCAGGAAATAAAATTTTCACCCCGCCCTTCCCCAAGCCCCCTAGGTTTTGGGGGCTTAATTGGTAATACCAGAAGTTTCTCTCTAGGGCACTTGGCAGAGGGGAGCATACCAGCCTTGTCTCTATGGAGGGAGCTCTCCAGATGTCCATGAGACTTGATGTTAGAGGAGAGAGCTTCCAGGCGCCTCTGGATGTTCACCGTGGCTGTTTTGACAATGTCAGCAGCAGATCCCTGAACAGTTGTATTCACAGCCTGTCGCTCTGCCTAAACAAAGATATTTGTTCTCAACATGCACCCCAAAAAATTAAATCCAGCATCAGAAATAACACCAACACCCTAGGAAGCCCATTTGCTGTTACTGAAGTACAGCATCTATGACAGATGTGTCCAAAATGACCTTGAAGAAAAAAACATAATTGATGCGTAAGTGAGTACTAAGTAAATACTTATCTAACCAGTTACGTCAGTTTGCCACTTAAGGGAACATGAGAAAAAGAATTAATACCTGGAAAACACAGGATGTTAAATGCCTGTTCAAGTGCTGTCAACATGCAAAGACAGCTGAGTGGGAGCAACTCAGCCTGAAGAGTTAAAAACATCACTATGTGGAGGCTTTTAAAAATCATGTCCACTTATATCAATATATTACTCATTCCAGTTCCAAAGTGGGAGTTATGAAGTAAGGTTAGAACAGCGATGACAGCTGTACACCAAGTCACAGAAGACTTATGTCAAACAAATCATGACAAAAGCTTTCTTATTCAGAAAACAACTGAGGCAATAGTGAACTAAGTGTGAAGTGCAAGGTCATGACTAAAATGAGTGACAGGCACTGTAAAGCTGCAGTTAAGGATATGTAAAAACAGATACTTAAAAAAATAAGCGCTGAGTTCAACGCACATGAGCTTTACTGTACGGGTTGGGATCTCTGATGGCAGGTAGGTATCTCCGTCTACCAAGAATGGTCTGCACGAACCCATCCCTTTTGCAATTCTTCACTGTCTCTCTCAAGAATTTCTGAAGCCCTGTGAAAGACAAAATATTCACTAATACAGCTGATGTCTCATGTTAACTCCTCATCAGGGTCACTGCAAGGGGCATGGGCAACCTAAAAAGGACCAAGGTAGGTAATTATTTTAATTTCTTAAACCCTGTCAGTGAAGGAGACCAAAGCACAGGATCACTCATTCAGCCCATTCTCAGCTCTGCTGAGTGAAATTAGACTTCGAGTTGTAAGAAAATATGCATAATGTCAGGATATCGGGCTATGCACAAGGCTATAGGAAACAGTTCTGCATAGTGACCAGGCACAGAGCATTACATGTGCTGTTCATAAGAATGGAGACCTCACGGAGAGGTCAGGACCCGGAGCAGCACTGGAGAAACAAGTAGTAGGAAGACAGTAGGTTGAAAGTAGAAGTCAGAACCCTTGATCCCTCAGGCTGCCCGATTTCAGATCAGCCACTTCAGATTCTGGGATGAAACAAACTCATCCAGCTGTGCTCTGTAAGGAAAGGAGCAAAACCATGAAGGGTGTTAAAAAGGAACATAGGTCAGCGTATGGTGAGACAGGGAATAGCCCTTTTCTTTGCAAATTCAGATAACTGCACTGAAGTAGAAAAAGTTAACTTCAGACAGTTTCTTTCCAAGGTTTATAAAACGTAAAGCACAAGAGATGCTATTCAAGGCCAAGGTTGACAGTGGTAGTTAATGTTAGGCATGCAATTTAGTATGTCAGCCTGACATTACATACAAGTGAAATTCAGAGGAAAAGAAGCTGCAATGTAGCCATCTCTACATACTGCACAGTGCATGCTCACAGGCGTGCGTGTGCTAAGAGGGGGAGAAGGCAGAAAGTCATTTCTAAAGGTGTTCAAAGGAGAGACTATTAAGAAGTACCTGGAGACTCAGCAGACTTTTAATGGGACAGTACTTCTCACTTGATCAAACAAAGCCTGAATCTTCAGAACTTTATTTTCCAGCTCATTTCCAAATGTTACAATTAGAGCTTGACCTCCAATCATTTTCTGATTGCAACTCCACTCCTCTTTAGCTTTCCTGGAGAAAGCTAACAGTCTTCTTAGAAATGCAACAATGTCTCTTTTCCAGAGTGTTGCAGAATTAGTCTGAGTAACTTGATAGAAATGTAATGGTTATATGAAGTACTGCTTTAAACTCCACAGAAGCAGAAGACAAGAATGGAAGAAATAAGTGGTTCTATTTAAAGAAGAACTTCAGTGCAAAGGTGTATTACACATCCTTTAAAGCCATGTGTTTTAACAAGAAAAAAAAAAAAAGTTTCTTATCCAGAAAGCTGAGTGCTTTAAAATTAATCCCCAGAGTGGATTAATTATTGAACAAAATAACAATGTCCTAAAGATTAATAAAACAGGGCGTGGAGTACAACATTACGGAGTACAAAACAGTTCTGCTCATGCTCATGTATTGGACTTTTTCAAAAAAAAAAAAAAGGAAAAAGAAAAAGCTATGAGTAGCAGAGGACGGAGACAAATTTAGGATTTGAAGAGACGTGAAATGAAGAAGCTGGGGGAGGGGGAGTAGCCCAAGTCTTAAACCCCCATATGCTAACCTGTGTATCTGGATTTGAAGGAATCAATGTAGTCAGCAGCTTCGTTTTCATCAATCCCCATCTGCTCCCCTAAAGATTTTGCTCCTATTCCATAGATGATTCCATAGCAAATCTGGCAGAGGACAGTCAGAGTAATCACAGTTGCATGGTGAACCATTAACAGAAAGCAGAGCCAAAACAAAATCAGTGGAAGACAAGCATGTTGGGGCAAGGGTATACACTGAAGAACAGAGACCACCTCCAAGTACAAGCCATTCTTCCACCCTCGTCACCCCCAACCCAGTCAGCACCAGTTGAAACTTGCTGAGACTGGGAGGACACACAAAGCAGTTACTAAATGGCTACTGGCCTGAACAACTCCAGTCACACCTGAACCCAGACAGAAAATCTTACTGCTGTGATTTCCTGCTGTTTTGAGTACCAAGCCTTCCTGTTCAGCAAGTTGCTGCATAATTATTTTTCCTAAAAATTACCTGTTTAGCTTGTTGCCTGATGTCATCTCCAACAGCTGCAGGATCAATCATTTTCCATTCCGCTGCAATTCTCTTGAAGACATCAATACCTCCGTTTAAGGCTTGAATGAGTCGGCGGTCACCAGACAAGTGAGCAAGGATCCTCAGCTCAAGCTGAGAGTAATCAGCAGCCAACATTAGGCCACCTGAAGTGAACAGTGAGTTAGCCTGAAGCAATATTATTTCAGAAATTACTCCAATCACACTCCAAACACATGATCATCCATCCCATGAGAAAGTGAAGGCCTGAATCTCATCTGCTTGACTGTTGTCGTCATTTATGGCTGTTTGATATGAGTACGAAGAGGACGGAGCACGTGTCACTAAATCAGAATTTTCCCTCATGCACTTCAAGTAGCATCACACTGGCATAAACAGCTGTACACAGTGAAAGGAACTGAAGCTTCTTAGCTGCTTTACTTGCACTTCTGCACTCAAAATTTTCCACATCCACTTCTATGCAACTTTCTCCATGCACTCCTGGACACGAGTAACACGGGATGAAAGCTGTTACTTCAGCTTGCCTCAGTCTGTCTTTTTCGGAAAAGCTTTATGGGCTGTTTCTGCCACTGCTGAAAGTTTCGCCAATTAACAGTAAAAATGCAATCAAATTCTTGCCTATCCCCCAAAGTCCCAAGCCTGCCTGATTATCATCCAGCCCCTACATCTTGGCGCCATCAAATACTGCCAGACAGGAATCTCTTCAGGGTTCTGTGAAAGAGTCTAACACCTCATATGAATGATCAGCACAGGGATCAGGCCAGTAGACTTGTAGTGAGGCAGGGAAGGCAAGGTGACTGACTTTAGAAACATTTCAGCAAACATTAGATAAGACTGCAATTTGTGTCTTATGGGCTGCATAAGTATAGCTCTTTAAAAATTATATATTCTTAAAGAGGGAATGAAAGTGTGAGCATTTGAGTCACGACATTTGAATGCTTTCCCCAGTTGAAATGCTCTCCTTTACAGTCTCCTTGTGACTAATTCTGAGGGCAAACTCTGTAACAACAGCATTCATTTTCCATGTAGGCTGCTAAAACAGGTACATACTGTTATAGTTTCTTCCACTCTTCATCTAAGTCTTTTTTGCTAGCTAAGTTCTTAACAAATAGCTGGCACAGAGCAGGATCTGAGCATTACCTGGGAAGGGAACAAAAGCATGCCTCATGCTAACAGAAAATGGGATTCCTCTTTCTTCTGCTCGGTCTTCAGCCTGAATCTTGGGACCATTAGGCAAAATACTGGGGCGCATTCTACCTCTGTGGAGACAAAGACAACAACTGTTACTTCATGAGGTGTAACGTGTTTAAAGATTCTTAATCATTTTTTTCTGCAAAGAATTAGTGAACGCAGAGACAATAGCTTCTATTCCATTCTTCTAAGCAATCCATAGCTGATCTGAACATGGAAGAATTAGACAGAAGACATATGAACACTTGAAGGAATTTACTGATTCCACAACACCAGACAGTGCACACACGCACACTTGTGCACACACACATGCACACCTGCATACACCCATGCTAGGGTACACACGAGCTAGTGTACACACAAGTGAGCCTGAAAAAGCAGAACAGAAGTTGCAGAAGACATATTTAGAATACCTTATATTTTCCCTCTGTAAAGACTGAGTCAAAAATTACCACAAAGCTAGCTGATTTTCTTTTGACCTTGAGTGGTCATCCCATGATAGTTGAATGAATAAAGGTTTTTTAACACAATATAAATCAGCTACACTCCCTTGGTCAGAAGCTTTCTACAACAGGAAAAAGGGCCACTGGCAGCTAGGCATGCTAGTGAGACAAAGGATGAGTCAGACTCAAGTCTGGAAGGTCTGTCACCTGCATACTTGGAGCAGTGACTACACAACAACTTCTTTTGTGCTAGCAGTCATTGCCCATCTTCCTAGCACTGTGGTTTAAGGAATTTATCTCCAAAAGTCGGGCTGAGAAGCAGGCGTCTTAGAAAGAACAGCTAGCCTTCTACTTCTGCAGCTGGCTGCTTTTCTTCAGGGAAGTCTCTAAGATCCCAGGACACTCTCCAATCATCCTATAAAGCTGCTGCAAGCTTGACCACTATTCTTCAAACTGTCGCTTTCACCTCCATCAACAGGTCTTGCTCTTCTTCTGGAGAACAGAGACAATAGACAAGATCCTGTTATTCCTGCGTTCCCTTCTTTGACCCATTCCATGTGCATGGCACATTGTGTTAGGAGAAGAAATACAAAGATACATCTTGCTCACCAGACTGCTATACAATTGTTCAAGCATTTACACCTCATGCTGTCAAAACAGAGTGTTTGGTTAGCAGAAACCAGATTTAGATTTAGCACTGTTCTGCAATCTGGATGTTTTTTCAAAAGATGCTTTATAACAAGTAAAATAATTAACAGGGAATAAAAAACACATTCACCTGTGCTCTCTGACACTGGGAGTGGCATGGCATAAAACTGCTGCACTTTCTTCTACTCCTGCCACAAAATTCCCTCCTCTTTCAGAAGGGGTCCTAAGAGGTTAACCAGAGTCTTGCTTCGGTCTAGATTTTCTTCACATTCAGCCTCTCCATTCAATAACAGGGAGTAAAATGCTAATTTCATCTTTGTAGGGTTTCATAAAGAACTTCAAAAAGCAAATGGCACATGAAGCCACGTACAATTATTTAGTCTCATAATGTCTTTCATGTGTCACTGATGTTTAGGTACTCGTTCCTCTGAAATTGTAAGAGAAACAATGAGTAAGAAGTCACACAGACATGATCATAGCCACGGAGAAAGACAGAAAAGAAAAGTTTGACAACTCAACCAAATTCAGACAAGCAGAGCAGACAGAAGCTTTGCCAGGATCCTACCTGCCTCCAGAAGGAGCACGAGAATAACCATTTCCCTGGGCTCGGGGGGGTGGGCTCTCTTCAACCACAGTTGGCATTTCAATCTCAAAATCTCTTGGCACATTCTGGATATTTGGCTCTGTGAAGGTTATTCGACCTGAGAAGTAAGACCAGACAGAATAAGAAAGAACCCAAAGGAACCTCTCTAACCTAATGCAGCAGAGCACATATCTGCATCACCAACAGCCAAGTGTTTCTGGCTAAAAACAAGAAACTGAGAAATGGAAGCATTGGCCCACTGCTGATTTATGAGCTCAGAAACCTGCTAAGAGAAGCAAGACCAAACCCACTGTCTGTCAGACACATTTTTAAAACAAATCTATTTTCCTGCCTTACTCTGCTTTTATTCTAAACTAGAATGTCTTTCTCCAGTGATGGATGCATTATAACTTTGCTACTTTGCTTTTTTCCAAAGGGAATTACAGCTGTAACAGCCTCTTGGATTCTGTTTTCACCTTAGCCAGCTTATGACATCTTTACCAATGTTGTCATAATTCTATCTCTCATTACCCCTGCCTTCAAGGCAAGGATATGTTTTGGTCATTTTTTCAGAAGACAGTAAGCTAAATTCAATTTGGATTAATGGTTTTGAGATGGTTTCTCCTGTAGCTTTTTTGTATTATTAATAAAATTAAAAAACAAAACAAAACAAACAAAAAAAACCCCAAACCCTGGTCCTGTTCTGGGTCCAAAAATTTACATGCTAATATGTGCAAAAAATTAGTAGTACTACTCTGGGAATATAAAAGCTAGGAATTATAATGCATCTGGACTATTAAAGCAGATTAATGTGAAATGGCTGTTTTAATATTGTCACTTGGTTTGAAAGGCAAAAAAGGCTTCACTTCTTGTCATTTCCCCCTTAGGAAAGCTGCCAAAAATCAATGGCAAGGGATTGCACACATTTCTTTACCTGTTGCTGTGTGAGTCTGTGACACCGGGTATATCCTCTCCATTCCGAGTGAAGAACTGAAACGCTTTTCCCTCTGTAGTGGAAACACTACTTTAGTAATAGCATTGTTGATCCTTCTCCACTCCAGTATCAGCCCTGGCAATGGGTGAAGTGCCTTTAATTTCTCCAAGACATCCTTGTGAAGAGAAAAGACTACATTTAGCTACCTTAAAAGCTTAACTATTAAATACAATTTTTGCAGTTCTGTGTGGAAAAACAATTCTTCACCCACAGCAAGTTTCCAATGTCATTCCGTCACATGGACATTCCCCCACTTACACTGCCAACTCCTGGGCGGGCAAGGAAAGCCCTCTGAGACATGGCTGCAATATCCTCATCACCACTCTTAGTGGTGTGGGTAGTCTGCACCCACAAATAAGTCACTTGAAATAGTCAAATAAAGCATCACTTGCCATGGGCCCCCTACATTTTCTCCTCTTGTTCAGCGTTAATACTGCTCCTCCTTCATCTTCTTGCATATTTCTCTCCCTGTTCTCTCCTATCTGTATGCTAGGAACACATCAAATAAAGCCCTCAACCATGCTCCTTGCAAGACAGAAGTAGCAAAAAAATCTTTATAGTTAACATCAGAAACATGAAGGCACTGACAAGAATTTCAATCATTTACACAAGATAATTTCTCAAAATAACATTTTTGTATACAGCAGGTGGCTAAACTTCAGCCCTGCACTTTGTCTCTTGCTCCCTGTCATGCCACCACTACATGCTTACTTCTTCACTGCCACTTGAGTTTCAGAGATCACTTCCTGTCTTCCAACCACTAACTTATATTGAACAAGGGGAAAACTTAAGAACAGCAAATGAATGTGTACTGAAAACAGCAAACTTGTTTCTGTTAACAGAAACAAAAATCTGCTAACATCACTGACAACAGCAGTCACTAGCCTGAGGTAACTCGTATTAATATACCAATATTAATATATTTAGTAACTGGCAAGCATGTTGATGGCTTTCACAAGCCTCTGATATGTTTGATTTGATAGGTCAGATTAACCATTCTGAAAACAGGTTTTCTGAAGTACAAAACATAGATATAGTAGAAACAGGCAGGAAAAATACTGTGTTTAATCACCTTATTTAAGTAAATTTCAAGATGATGCTGACAAATTCTTCTGCTATTGGCTTTAAAAATTACTGTGCTATTTTGGTCTTCGACTTTGTTCTGCAAACCAAATTCTGCCTGACTTATTCTTACTGAAGTCTTCTATCTATAGTTATGTCTGCACTACATGCAGGCCTCTGAAGAGGAGGAGGAGTTAATAACTCCACTCAGGAGAAGACAGAATCCATTTTGAATGTCCAGTGGTATCTGGAGGTAACTGGAGAGCAGAAGGCAGTAAAAATTTACTGTCATTTAAATCAGCAAATCTAACTCTGATGCACTCTGGGAGCAGATGTGTGAATTAAAAAGAGTTATTTTTACAGTCATTTTCAGACTAGAACCAGACTTCACTGTACCTTCGTTGTACTGAACTGCTTGCTCAGCCTAACCCTATTCCCGTTAGCACTTGCTCTTCTGGCACAACCCAGTGTTTTCTTGTTCCCTTTAACTTTCACGTCTCCATTTCGTGGCAACTTCAGCTCCAGGAACAGAATCTGAAAAAAAAAACAGCATTTCAGTTTCTGTATGCTGCTCTATGGAGGAGAACAATGACTGAATGACTGAGCATTTAAACAGCTTGTACTCTAACCAAAGAACAGTACTAATGCTATAGGTAATTAAAAAGCTGATTAATGATCTGTTCTATCAAAGTAATTCCTTCTCATTTAATTTAACTACAAAACACAATCTAAAATCTCATTTTCTAAGTACTGTAAGTTTGAGTTCAGATGTGTGTGTTTAGAAAAGATAATTAATTGCATCCAGTAAGTGAGGTTACTGCTGACAGTGAACTGTAAAGAAGTATGGAGTTAAAATGATGGAAAGTGGGAAGAAAATTGGCAAAGAAATCTTTGCTGGAAACAGGCCTCAGAGCCACACAAATGGCACACAAGGAAGTGGTCACAAATACTTTTTCTAAGATAGGTTGAGTATTAGTTTTCCTAGCAATGTGCCAGGAAACAGAAAATGAAGTATACATTCACTTGTCAACAGAAACAACACAGATCTTCATTTTTCACTCTATGTTTTCATGTAGCATAAATACACTGTGTAACAGCTATTGTGCTTCATTTCACCGGTGGCAGAAGGAAACAAAAGTTGTTTTCTCATATGTTTCTGTAGCACAAAAGTTTCAAATAAATAAGATTAAAAGGGAATAAAGCTCTACTAATTGATACAGGATATGTCACATGGTTCCTAAAAAAGTTCTGCATGAAGAACAAGCTTCCACAGTTAAGAAAACTGCATTTCAGAAAAGCTTTTCTTCCCCTTTTCCCCGAGCAGAGTAAAATTAGACCAGAGTGTTATTTCAAGAGCTCCAACTGAAAAAAGGACAGTGGGGAAAAAGGAACAGTGTGTGGGGGGAAACTGTGGGTGAAAACAGAGAAAGCTTGGGGGAAAGCAGGGAGGAAAGCAGGGGGTGGCAAAAACAGGCAAAGCGTGGGGGAGAACAGGGAAAGGGGGTGGAAAACAGGAAAGTGGGAAAAGGTGAAAGCAGGGAAAATGCATAAAAAGTGAAAGTGGGGGAAAAAGAGAATGTGGGGAAAAAGTGGGGGAGAAGTGAAAGTATGGTAAAAAAAAAGATTAAAAAGCAAATAGAAGTGAAAGAGTGGAAAAAGAGCAAAAGCAGGAAGAAGAAGAGATGGCAAAAGATAAAAAAGGAAAAGGGAAAGTGGGAAAAAAACTGAAAATGAGGTGGAAAAAAATGAAAGCAGAGGAAAAGGTGACAGTGAGGGAAAAAGTGAAAGCATGGGAAAAAATGTGAAAGTGTGAGAAAAAAGGGAAAGCATGGGAGAAAAAGTGAAAGCATGGGGAAAAAATAAAACAGTGGAGAAAAGGCGCAAGAGGTGGAGAAGTGAAATGGAGAAGTGAGAGTAGGAAGAAGTAAAGAGGGGAACCAATAAGAAAAGAGAAAATGAAAAAAGCGGGTAAAAGAGTGAAGGCATCGGGAAAGTATAAGAAAAGTGTGGACAAACCACTGAAAGTGCAGGCATCAAAAGTATGAGCAGACTGTTGAAAGAGTGGGAAAATACAGAAGGTGAGAAGCAGTGGAAGTGGGAAGAAAGACAAAGACTTCTTTCCAAAGAAAGATGGGGGAGAGAGTGGAGGGAAAGGGGAAGGAGAGAGGAGAGAGACAGGAGGGAGAGGGAAAACAGGAGAAGAGGGGGAATGTGAAGAAAGAGAGTAGCAGAATGCTGGGGTGAACAGGGCAAACCTCTCACACCTCTGCAACATCATCGGAGCTGGTTAAGGAGAAGCTGTGGCCAGCGAGCTGGTAAGCCTTGCTCTCAATCTCACTCAGTTTAGCTTGCATCACTTGTTTCTGCGCCTCATAAGCTGCTGTGCTGAAACCAATGCCATTCAGCTCCAGCAGAGCCAAGCAGTACTGGGTAGGCATCTCCACTTTAGAAAATGCATCTGTGGGATGTATAAAAGTCAGGAAAAATCAATGGCATCAAAACTGGAACAATTTTATAGCAGATTCATCAAATGTAGCTGGGGAATCCCAGAAAATCACTTAAATTTTAAAATCCTGAATGTCCTAGCACAACAAAATCTTTTAATACAGATTCATAGAATCACAGAATCACAGAATGCTTAAGGTTGGAAGGGACCTCTAGAGATCATCTAGTCCAACCCCCCTGCATACGCAGGGTCACCTAAAGCACGTGGCACAGGACTGCATCCAAGCGGGTTTTGAAGATCTCCAGAGAAGGAGACTCCACAACCTCTCTGGGCAGCCTGTTCCAGTGCTCTGTCACCCTCGCTGTTAAAAAATTTTTCCTTAAGTTCCTGTGGAACTTTTGGTGCTTCAGTTTGTGGCCATTACCTCTAGTTCTGTCAGTGGTCACCACTGAAAAGACACCAGCACCATCCTCTTCACTCCCTCCCTTGAGGTACTTATATACACTGATTAGATCCTCTCTCACCTTAAATACCTTTGTTTTCAGAGTATCACAACTTGTGCCCAAAATGTTTTTACTAAGAAACAGCCACCTTCTTGGATCTGAACATGTTATAAACCGCAGACCTAATACAAGGCTATCACAGTTGATGCCCTTTCATTCCACCACTCACATCTTTTAAAGATGTTCCAAGATTTATATATAATGACCATAAATGATGTTGTAAACCAGTGATACAACATTTAACGGGTCTTGTCCTTAATCTTAAGGTTTGGCTAACAGTCTAGTGGACACAAAAATCACAAGGCTCAGGAATAAGGTACTAAGGTTTTCTAATTTAACAGGATCAAGCAGCCAGCAAAATCTTAGTGGAAAGGCTCTGGATCATTCACTATGAGTTCACAAGAGTTTCACGGATGCAATGCATAAAGAGCAAGGAATGCCACATTTTAGGGTTTTTAGGAGTGCCCTCTGAAGAGGAAAAGCAACATCTTTTGAAAATGCTCATGAGAAACCACAGCGAGAAAATCCCCTCTGAATGGCCAAGGCACTTTGCCTGGAAGAGGACAACCCAAAGACTGAATCTGAGATCTGCTTGATTCAGAGACTTGCTATTACCCAAGTGGGTGCCTTAACCAATGGAACTGTTGGATACTTGGGGCACAAACACCTCTTAAATCCTATTCCAAACTCAAAAATTGTCCCCCATTTAATTTTTTGACAAATCAGACATACTTCCAAAGGAAAATCCCTTTTTTCTTTTAACAAGTCAGCATTTTGCAATACAATACTCTTAGATAAAAACTCCCAAACCACTTTTCTTCTCCACTGATCAATCACCTCATGCTCCAGCAATTCCCTCACCCTCCACCCTCCTTTAAGCAGAAGGGCTCTCCTTACCTGTCAGATTCTCCTTCTGCAGTTCGCTATGGAGCTGCTTCATGACATTGAAGGCAAGCACAGACTCTATAGCTGCTCTGTACCGTCCAGAGCGATCCGTAGCTGCACTAAGCCCCAAGCTCTGCACCCCTTGGCCAGTGCCTACCCCGTCGAGGAGAGGCAGCTCATGGGGGAGGAAGCTCGTCACCATGCTGTGCAGGGTCCGCTCCTTAGAGCCACAATCAAGCAGCCAACAGGCGACCTTGAAAGAGAAACCCTCCATGAGACATTTCTGCCTTTTAATCATAATACAGTGCAAATAAATAATTGCAGATTAATGTGAGGTTATAGAGCCGATCATTTTTCTTGATCTGGCAGGCAGACGCATTTGTGAAAAAAAGTCACATGATCTCAGACAGAAACTTTAAGAGGGTAAAGTCACTAAAAAGCTTCATTCTCACTGAAAATTAATTCCATACATTTAAAAATCTTATCCTCTCTCAATTAAACACAAAAAAGTCTTACCCTCCATTTTTCATAGACTAAAACTTACAAAAAAATTCATTACATATGAAAATCAAGATCACATTTACTCTGAAAGCTGACTTTGTAAAAATCTGGAGTTGCTATCAATTTAGAAAATGGATCAGGCTGGGCTCTTTTTTTTTTTTTTTTTTTTTGCATATCAATACTAGCAGTAAGAATTCTGCTAGGCAAATTTTCCCTTTGGTGTGCACAACACCACCCACCATCTTAAAAGTGATCTGGCTTTTAGCTGTATTTCAATTTACTGAGTCAAAATAAGAGACAGCACAGGTTGCTTTGTTGCTTCTGCTATGCGAGCAAAAGGTAAAAACCACATACACACACACACACACATATACATATGTATATATATGCAAATACATTCCATCATTAAAATGATTAAATAGGAGTATAAATCATTTTCATACAAGGAACAGTATGGAGAATGATGCTACTTTTATTGTTCTTAATTTTTATCTTAAAATAACATCTCTTCAAAAATCTGAGCTTATTCTTATATTGAACAGCTAGATACTTACCCACAGACTTTAATACAATCATGCAATCATGCTATTTAGCCCATATGTGACGCAAGCTTTAAAAAACACCACCAGTTAATTCCTATGCCTCTCAAGTTTTTCTTAATCAGACTTGGAAGGTGTTTTCACTCTTTCTAGCACTTCATTTGAGTTAAAAATGCTCCTCCTATCTCTTAAACTATATGCACTTTTTTGTTTGTTTGTTTTTGTTTTTGTTTTAAGGGACTTGTGGTAGTAAGGAATGGCCACATGGGCAGCAGGTAAATATTCTGGATAGGAAGTCCTCTCCTCTCAGAGCTACTAATCTGGCCTGAAGCACTTTTGCCATTTCAGTCCCAGGTGACTTACAGCAGCAGTTCAGCTCTCCTCACTGGAATGAAGGAGAGATTCAAAATCATCGTCTATATCCAAGTATTGGAGTGTAAGAGATCAATATGTTAATACACCACCAAATCAACTTGATTTCTCTTGCAGATATCACTAAGACACATAACAGAAGTCTCCTCTAAATACCTCTAAAATCCTCTAAATTTTCTCCTCTAAATTTCTTCCGGTGGAAGAAAATTTCACTTAATCTTCTCAGAGATGTGTGTCATCAATTCTAAATATCATAAGCAAAGCACCAAAAAGTACATGTCTTCCACATGTCTGTTTAAAATAGTAGTTTTCCCCAAGCAATTTCTTAATCCTACAAACCTTTGGGTCCTCAAAACTTCCTTCCAAGGAGATGCCACAAGCCATTACCAGGGTCTTGTAGTGCTGAATAAAGTTGTACATGACCATTGAGTGCTCTTGCTTGGTCGTCTTCTGCAGATACTGCTGCAAGTGATACAATCTCTCTGTTACTGACAGGTTTTCATCCAAAGGTGGTGGGGCCAAACTCATACTTACTTCTAGGGCAGGAAACACAAGCAAAAATCATCTATTGATCTATTATAAGGCAGGAAGGATGAGAAAAAATCTTGAATTCTATGAACTGAAACACAAAGTACTGTTCACAGTAAACAAATAACAAGAAAACAATGCTGATTTTATGTAGTTCACCAAACAAGACAAAGCACGCAGAAGCCAACATGCTGTACATATAACTGAAGGAGGTACAGAAATCCACCCCTAGCCATGAAGCCAAATACAGGTGTGTCATGTCCTGTGGGCTAGTAATGCCCTCACATCCACTCATTCCCATGAGCAGATTTGTTCTTGAAGCTGGAGGAAGTTGAAAGAAACCAAGGGAGTAAGGCAGCATTTAAGCGGTCCATATGATAAGCAGCCCAGTGCTTGAGCCCATCACCTTCCCCTCTTGTAGAGCAGCAGTGCAGAAACACCCACGGACATTTGTTCAAGGGTGTTAAACACTAAGACACTTAAGAGCACTGAACAAGTAACATAGCTAATCACTTGGTGCACAGTGGAGCTGTAGTAGGGACATTCAAAACACTTCAAAAGAATCCACCTCCCCCAGCTTCTTTCTTGAAATGCAGCATCAAGAAATACAGCACAGCCCGACTGCTTGCTTACCTGTCTCATCTTGGTTCTGCTGCAAAGAGACATAGTAGGCATCTTTTCCACCCCAACACACGGCCAATCCAACTACCAAGATGTCTTCGCAGCCTTGGACAGGAAATCCATCATCTTTAACTGGCGTCCTCTGAGGAGATTTTACTAGGGGAATATGTTTTTAGTTACAATTATAAAACGGCATCTGTAAATACAGAAGAGTTTGGACTCGGGAAATTAAACACACCCAACTGTGTTTCCTTTAATTCCTTTAAAATTATATATAGCCTTTATCTTTATCTATAGAGAGATATCCTGTGCTTTTTTTTCTGGAAAATTAATTTTAAGAACAGCAAGATCTTCTCGTATCCTTTAACGACCAGTACAGCATACCTACTAATTCTAGCCTTCCCTAGAAATCTCTTGGAAGTGCTGAGACATAATTCTATTTCCTCCTTTCACTCTTTGAAACATTTTGTGTTTGTCCATCAAACTTATATTCTCAGAGTGAAGATTTGTTGTTCTTGTTATGACTATGTGATAGCAAGTACTCCAACTGTGCTTAACCTTATTATTTTACAGGAAGAGTATGTTGATATAGCAGCAGCAAGTAGCAAAGTGCCAGACCTGAACAAAAAGCCCAGGAACTGATCTAAAAGCCCAGGAACTGATCTAAATTTCATATATAGGTGAATTATGAATTAACCTTTTGCTGACTGCAAAGTATTTAATCTAAGATCAGAGAGCTGCGCCATACATAACACTGCTTGGTGCAAACCCTGAACAATCTGTATAGTATACTCTCAAACATTGATTTTAAAGTATATTAAAATTTATTAAAACATGGCAAGAAAACAAAACGAACAAACAAAAAAGACACACAAAAAAAGTCACAACCAGGGACTAGCAACACAGGCTTATTCTTCCCAGCTCCATCCTACCCGTGCAATGCTTTACCCAAATTTTCCATCCTCTGCCAAGACCCAGCTCCTTTGCTTTACAGGGATCAATGATATTCAATTATTGTCAGTAATTTTCCTCCTTTCTTTTTGTCAATCTTTTCCTCTTTCGCTCTCCTGCCTTAAAATGAAGAAGCGACACTGTTGCCTGCAAAATAACCAACTGGAACATGGAACTGACCTTGTTTGAATCTGCCACCAATTGTTGATCTGGGAGACAAGAGACACTTCGCTCTTTCGCATGCCACCGACATGGAGAATCTGCTTTTCTCTCCCCATTCTGCAATAAAAGTCTGGAAAAGTGCTTTGTCGCTTGCTACATCAATAATAGTGAAGCTTTCAGCACTTGACGGAACGAGTGGCAAAACATCCTGAGACAGTTGCAGTGAAAAGCCTTGGTCTATAACGGAATCATCTTTTCTATCAGCCTCGGTTGGGTCTCCACTCCCAGCATTCAACTGGAGTGTTTTTTCCTGCCACTCTGCATTGTCTCTCTTAATCTGCTTTGATTGAAACTCCTCCCCTTCATTTGTGTAGGTAACAAGTCTCTTCTTCCCAGATGTCACCAAACTCTTTGAAAAAGGTTCTGCCAGGGGTGTTGGAGGAATAAACCCATTAACACTATCTGGTGGCAGATCTTGGAAAGAGTTTTTTAAATCCAGGCATGTAGGCAAAGGCTCTGGCTGACAATGGTCCAATTCAAAAACTGGAGCTGGCTCTTGTTTAGCATCCAAAGCAACTAACTCTCCTTTCAAACAGGAGCTTCTTGGACTTACTGAAACAGGGTCAATGCCTGAGGGACTAGGCCATTTGTCTAAGACATCCTGCAATCCTTGGCTTAGTTCAAACATGCAGTCAGTCCACCCCACTGAATGGATTTTCTTGTCTAAAGCTTGTTGGCTTTTTTGAAGCTTCTTAGGTTGTTCTTCCACTAAATCCATTGATCTGGGTTCATTGCTACAAATTACTGGCTTTCTTAATCCTGACTGAGCATGAACTGTAGAAGGAAGATCTCCCAGAAAAGATGGGGAATTTGCATGATCTAAAACTTCAGCTATTAGGTCGGAGAATGCTAAAGACACATTGTTACACTGTGCAGGCTCCTCAGGCTCTTTCTCATTGCCACTGACATCAGATTTATTTTGAACAGGCCTTAGGCTCTGCAAAAGACCATCTGAGGGGAGAAAAGCTTCCTGCTTTCCCACAGGTTCTTCTCTGTCAGCCTCCATGACATGAGAAGCTGAAAGGTCATTGACATTGCTGAAGCTGTCATCAAACAGCAAGCTATCGCTCATGTTCAGGCTTGTTTCAGGGCCAGGATGGCTTTCTACCTGCACAAGGTGCTGCCTACCATCAGGAGAGGCCGTTTCAGTAAGGCCTTTGGAAGCACATTCACCTTTCACTGAATTTTGTGTCTGGTAATCCTGTAAAAAACTGTGCAGCTGGGAATCAGTCACTGAGAAATTGCATCCTTTAAGGCAAGGTGCAGGTTCTGTTTCTTTCCCCAAAGGCTGCAAATTAAGGCTTCCAGACTCCACAACTTTATGACTGCAGTGGTGATCTATGTTTTCTATAATGTTATTTGTTGTAGCAAGACTCGATAAGCCCAGCACCCTAACTGTTGCAGTCAGTCTTTCACCAGGAGCATTTTCAGCCCGTGAAGTACTAGCACAGTTCACCATGTTGGAGATTTCTTGCAGTGGTGATGCTGCCAGCTCTGTATCTCGTTTTCCCTGATCTCCTGCAGTTCCAACCTCTACCTCCTGTTTTAATATCCTCTCAGTCTGAGTGTCCAGCTTGAAGCTGTCTTCAAAGTCTTTAGAGTCAGAGAACAGATCAGAGCATGGACCATTCTGAATACCATGTGCAACAGAGGCAGCTCTGGATTTTAACAAAGAGTCTTTCTGAAAATCCCCAGGACAACTGTCGGCTTTCTGCACTCCTCCAGGTAACAATGTTCCACTGGGCTTTTTGCTCCTAGTTTTGCTGCTGTTCTGAATCTCAAAGTGGCAGGATTTATCCTCAACAGGACAAAAATGCACAGACTTCTGCTTTCTGCTACCATTATGGATATGCCCATCACCACAACAGCTGGCAGTTATATTATGATGATCTGTGTCCAGAGAAGTCTGTTGTTTATCAACTGTCTTGCTAGTACAGCTCTTATCTGCTTGCATTTTATTTATTTGATTCTGCCTATCATCAGTATTTTCATTTTTCTGCATCCTAGCACTAGTAGATATTACTGGACTCTCTACAACATCATTTGCCTCCGTATTGACCCGTGGAGTACCCTGCATTAGAGTAGCAGCCTGAAAACATGCTCTCCCCTGTGGCAGCCCATCACTGCTGGTGGAAGGCTCTGTAAATAATCCTGCCATTTTATCTTTGCTCCCAAGGTTAACTTTTCCTTTTGGTACAGAATTTGAGACCTTATGAGTCACATACTCTTTTTCTATAAATTCCTTCTTATTTTGGTCAGGAAATAAAATATCTTTAGAAATGCGGTGGTGAAGAGCAGAAGGTTCCTGTAGGTCTGTGCTAGGCATATTTGAAACTTCAAGCAGTGACCTCCGCAGTTTGAAAGCAAGTTTTGAAGTAGTTCTGCTCTTAGTTCGGTTTAAATGTGTATCCATACTTCTTACCAGTCGAGAAGCTGAAGACATTTCTTTCAGGGCTGGTGTGTCTCCCTGCTCAGCAGAGAGTGGCAGAATCACTCTCCTGGATTCTGCCTTGGTTTTGACCTGACAAACACTTTCCGAGTTTATCTTATCTCGACTCATATTTGGCCTTTTTCGAGCACTCTGCACAACATCACCATTTCCTTCCCCTGCCTGAACCTGTCCCCTGCCTTGGGCTTCACTCTGAAAACTGGAGGTTGCTGTACTACCACTCAGTCGCCTTTTATATCCCTTTTTAATGTTGGATAAGTTTCCAGCCTCAGACCCAGAGCCGTTACAATGCTGAACTCCATGCCGCTGTTTTTTTAGTACCCTAGAAGGTGGAGAAGACCATTCTCCATTCAATCTACACAGTCTGTCTTCCAGCTCAGACTCATTGCTGGTCGCTGAGGATACATCAGACTCAAGAAAAGACTCTGGGTTCCACTGCACTCCCATCAGTGCCAAGTCCTCCTGAAGAAGCCCCCGGGCTTCCTCCACAATGCGAGAAGCTGCCTCACTTTCACTTAAGCCCTTCATTCCGGCCAGCCAGACGCCACGTTTAGTGCGACGCTCCTCTGCTGATTCTTCATCTTCATCCACAGCCCTACGGACACTACAGAAAAGGTAGCAGACAGATGTAAACATTCATACAGGTCATAGCAAACAGTGTAAGGAATTGGCACTATACTGCTCCACTCCTATTTCAATTAGCATGATAGCTTCAAAGACTGATAGGAACTTCATGCTAAAAGTTTATCATTGCACTAGCATAAGAGCGTGAGATAATCTCATATGATATACTGCAATACATCATTAATTCATTTGATCACATGAAGGAACAGCAAAGTACCTACTCCTTTAGAGATGGCAAAAAGACTCCAGGAAGCTTTAACAATTTGCCCAAAACTAAACAGCAGGTCCAACAACAAGAAAATACAGACCTCCCAATGTTATGCTGCAAATACAATAACTTAAATACATTTCAAAATAACTATGGAATTGTTGTGATCAGTTCCAGTGAGCTATACATTATTTTTAATAAGCATTTGGCACCAAATCCCAAAAGGTTGGCATATTTAATTACAAACCTCTTCCTGTAAATCTTCACCTTACAAATAAAGTTTTTATCTGACTCCTGGCCTGATTCCTCACCTTTTAAATGGCACTGAATACTTCAGAGCAGTTGCCACGTCACCAGCACTGGCCTTAGCGAGCTCAGCCACCGTGACGAAGCCGGCATTGTAGAGCGCCCTAGCGCACTGCGCGTTCAGTACGGAGACGCGCACCAAGTCGCACAGCTCCCTGTGAACACCAAAAGTGAGTCGGCTCTGGAACTGAGAAAGCAACTGCTCCATGTTGTGCCAGCCCAGGCGATTAGCGAAAACTGTTACCATTCCTAGAACATAAAAGTTGCATCAGAGACTGCACCTGCTGCTATAAAGACTCTAGGTTCAGTTCTACTAAGTTAAATGCAGCCTCTCCTCCCATCTGATTAGGCATTACTACCTAATTACTACCTATTATTAGAGATTTCTCATCTCCCAGTACATATGGCAATATATGTAGGGCTAGGGGTAAGGATTAGGGTTACCCTACATACGGTACATATATACATATGTAACCTAACATGTCCCTAACACATGCACATTACGTCTCTGACTAGGAGCTGCTCTGTCAGAACTCAGGTTCAAGCTAGAGTTAACCAGTTTACAGGTAAGGCAGAAATTCTGAACAATGTTGCTTTTCCAAGGACCTTAATCCTGCAAGTAAGAAATGCACACATATTCTATAACAAGATCCCCATGAACCAAGCCAAATGAGGAAAAGAAAATAGAAAAAGCAGCAATGAAAAGCACTACAAGGAGTCCACAGTTCTTGAGGAAAGTTGGCACTGATTTCCATAACAGCAGAACTTGACCAGCACTAATTTCAGGGACCGAGAGTATCATAAGAGATGGCAAAATCTACAGTACATGTTACAACTGCAGTCCCCCTGCATGGGAGGAGGGTGAAAAAAAATAGTAAAAAGACAACTTCGTATTCTTAGTTTGCACCTAGAGAATATGAAAATAACTGGAAGACACAGCATCCCTCAACATTATTTTTAATAGTAATTATAGAAAACAACTTTTATCATACCTCATGCCAACAGACTAACTTTAGTTCCCAAGTTATTTTTGTTGCTATACTAATCCACTTGACTTCTAAAAAAAATTAACGCTGTGAATACAGAATTGGGAAACTGCTACAGCAAAAAATTATTTATATTCCAGAATTAAACTATTCTGCCTCAGTTGGCGTGGCCTTTTCATTTTGGGGCTTTGACTCATGCTGCAACCCACACAAGGGGTTTGGCAAGTTGAGCTAAAACTGTCTTCCAAATTGAAGGTCCATTTACAGAGAAATGGAGGACTCTGAGTCCTCTGTTACTTTAGGCAAAATAAAAAAATCTCTTGGTCACATGGTAGCGCCATGTTACCCCTTTTCCTGTACAGCCTCCTGTAAGAATGTAAGTTAAAGGTCACAGCTTTCTGACTTCTCAATATCAGGGGACAAATGACCTGGAAACTACTCACTCTGTTTCAAAACTTTAAACTTTCTGGTGAATGAACTTTGCAACTGGAAAACTTCAACCCCAAACTTCACCCATTCTAAAGATATTTTTTGCTGTACAGTAAAGCTTCAGTATGGACTTGTACTTAATGTTCATACTTAACACTGAACAAATTATATTGCTGCAGGATAAACAAATAAGCAATTTCCATAGACTTCAGCATACTAGAACAACCCCTGATTCCACTCCCAGAATTCCCAGAGTGGAATCCCCATTCCATGCCCATTCCCAGAGCACACACTGTGATTCCATCTCACAAATTAAGTTATAAAACTGGAAGTTACAAGACCTACTGCTGTTAGTACCACACTGCAGCTTTTGAATCCCTCAATCTGAAAAGAAAAAAGACCAGCCCAAGACTTCTCAGAGGTTTCTTTGCTCCTACAACTCACCTGCATAGGTGGCAGCAGACTGCTGTAAGGACTGAAGCTGGCCACGACTACAACCATATTTCTTAGTCATATCCTTCAAGGGAACCTCACTGATTAAATCCAGGAGGGCAAGACTGGTGAAAAACCTGTAGCAAAAGCATACACAGCAATAAAAGCATCATCTAAGGCAGGTTAGTGCATGGGCAAAACGCACTGTGATAATATAGGACAGAAAGGCAGTAAAGGATAGCACACAGAAGTAACACAAAAGATGGCTGCTGAGAGCATCAACTCAAGCATCTCAAGAGAGCCGTATTCTTGGTGCAGAGCAGATCAGACCCAGGTTCTCTGTAAACGCATCTGAGCAACCAGCACGCTCAGCTAGCGCTCCAGAAAATATGCAGAGAACTGGTCCTCTCCACATGTTACAGCTTCTAGTCTTTGTGCATTCATGCCCAGTTGCATCTACCTTTTGTGGATGGCCATTTGTCTGTGCTGTTTCTCTGTTTTAGCTATGATTTTGCCCTTTACAGAGCGAGCCAGAAAGCCTTCTTCAATCCCCACCAGCTCAGCTACACGCTTCATTGAGGCAGGTAGCTTCTCCCATAGGCAGAAAAACTGGTACCAATCAATTGTGGTCCACTCCTCATACACGGGGGTAACCTGAAGGAAAGAAGATAGCACAAAAACTATTTCAAAGCAATAAGCAGAGCAGAGCTTTTTCAAAGATGAGAGTAAACGGAAGCAGGACCCAGGAATGTGGTTAGAGCATTCTATGTGCTATTCAGAGGCACCAAGTAATAACCATGTAACCCAAAGAAAGTAAGTTTTTCTAACCTAAGTCTTTTGTTTATCTGTTTTTAATATTTGTGCTGATGAGATCTGACCCATGCTGTATGCTGTAATGATTGAACAGTTGGAAATCTTTGCCAGATTGCTCCCTAAATGCAAGCCACCATAAGATTTTTAAAAAATGTACCGTTATTCTCCTTTAACAAAACTCACTAACATCTATCAGCCTACTAAAACCAAGGTAAAGAAGACGCTTTTCCTGTACACTGCAGGAAAAAAAAATCCAATAATAGCTACCACACAATAGCTACCACACAACCACCGCCAAGACATCCGATCAAGCAGATAGGAATATAATTTTTGTTTCGTTTTGCTTTTGCCAGGGTTTACTGAAGTTTTGCATTCACCTTGAACACAATGTATCTCAGCTTTTGCTAACAGTAACAAAAATAACCACCAAAAGACTTCACACAATTCTAGAAACAAACAATTCTGTTATCATTTAAACAATGCAGAATCAGATTCAGTCTTCAAGTCTGTGACATACTGCAAGATTAGTAACTTTGAAATAACTAATTAATAGCTCTTTAGGAGCACTTAATAGAACACAGTACCAGATGCCTAGACAGTTTTAAATTGTTTGTCCTCTTTTATCTGCTGAAAACAGCAGAGCTACTAAAGGCTTTTGCTTTTGGTGTTTTCTTTTTAATCAATTTTGCTAAAATACAAGGTCTTGAAATTCAGTCCCAGATTTGCATAGTCACAAGTTTGCGACTTTCTCTCCATAGATTTTAGACAACTTTGGTCAACTTTCCAAATGTATATGCACATAAATCTCAACCAACATTCCCCCTCAAAAGATCGAGCATACTCCTTCCTTTAGCCATAGTAGGATCCGCATAGTCAAGTAAACCAAATCAGAACCAGATCTTCAGCATTTGACATGCAGCCTGCTGAACCTAAGCTTGGACATGAATCAAAACCAACTTGGTTTGCACTTCAAATTGGTGCACTTCAAATATTTGAGAAAAAAAAAAGAAACAAAAAACAAACACATTATCCTACACTCAAACTTACGAACTTCTGAAATCTTTTTTTGACTGACAAAAATGAGTTTAGATAGAGCCTTCAAGACACCTGCACTGGGCTTTCTCTCCTTTCCTATGTTTGGCGGTATAAGCTGATAAAAAAGAAAGGAAAAAAAAAAAAGAAAAAAGGAGGGAAAAAAAAGGAATGAGAATACCTACCAAATAGACAATATGCAGATCATTCTCCAGAACAAAGCTTTTCATAGCTCGTTGCAAATCAGCAAAGATCCCCATGGCTTCAGTTGGTGAAAGAGAAGAGGAAAGAGTAGCTGACCCAAGATGTGTGGGATGATAAACTTTTCCTGTGAAAAAAAAAAAAAAAGAATAAAAGAGATTAAAGTGCAAGCCTGTATCTCGTTCCAGGTTGCAAGGCATTTTATAGATATTTATTCTACTAACTTTCCTCAACTGCCCTTTCAAAAAGAAATTGATTGTCCTACATTTTGAAGACAGGAAAATTAAAGAGAAAAAAAAAAACCCTAAATATCTTGCCTAAGTCTAAGTTAATCTTTTTGAGAGACTGCATTACACATTTAGCTCCCTTAAACCTGTACTCAGAGTTTAATGACAGTTATTTGAACTAAAAACATGGGAATCCCATCTGCCATCCTATGTCCACAAATTATCATTTTAAGTATTTCTCTCCTAAGAAAGCTAAATATCTCATATCTAATCATGAGATACAAAATTGACCTGTAATGGAAGATTCTAACTGCCTCATCCTAAGCCATTTTAAGAAAATAGCCAAAAAGAAGGAAAAGCACAACCACCTGTACCATAGAGTTCTAAAAGTGATTGTCCTCTCTCAGACTGTATCAGTTCCCCTTCAGAAAAATTAGTCAGCATGCACAAATCCTGTTGTAAAACCACACCTTCTTTAAAGGTAGTTTGGGAATATGTAGACTGGGACACATCAGTGTTACAGATGACATGCAGAGGCTTTCCAAAGATAATATGTGCAAACAACAGTGTTAAAGAAAGAACAAAGATACCCTTTAAAAAGCTAAAGAATCCTGATACATGTTTTTAAAACAAAACAAACAAAAACAAAATCAAAACACAAGAGAGGTCTTCATCATAGAATTCCGTTCAGCTTCTACCGAGATGCAGAACACTTGTTGATTCAGTAGTGCTAACTGCAGTCCCTGGAAGGAAGCAGAGCATTGATCAGCAACGTTACCTTTCCCTTCATCGCCCGAGTCCAGCACCTGGATGAATTCATTCTCCAGCAGCCACGCCACGCAAGCCTCAATAGCTCCAGTCCGCACTCTGTCTTGGTCCTTCTCATTTCCCCACTTACTATCGTTTAAGCTGCATGCAAGAAGAGTGCACGCAGCATAGGTCTGCACATCATCCGGAGTGCTGGCTACTCCCCCCACGATGATCTGTTGAAGAAAATACCATGATCTCTTGAAGTTGGTGCGTTAGCAAGAGGAAAATAAAGAACAAGGAGGTGCACAGCAAACACGATGGTATCGCAAAAGGAATCATTCACAATTACAAGATGCAAATATAGTTCCACTTCCTCTCCACATGCCCCGTACCTCAAGTATTGCTCGTTTCATGCTAGCAGCAACACCTTCCCCTTCCCTTCTAAGTAAGCAACTGCAAACAGGTTTGAGAGATCCCTGTAGCAGAGCAGTTCCTTTCGATCTTTCTGAGGGCTTGCAAACTAAAATGCTCTCACCTACATGGAAAACAAAAGAAGTTTAGTGATTTTTAATGAAAAAAAAAAAAAAGGTTAGGTCCTTTAAGTTTACTGAAAAACAAAGCCAGTTTTTGAAACCATATTCCATCTTAGCACTGTAGCAGGTACATACAGTTCACTGAGGACATATTATTAGAAGAGAGAACTGTAGATACTTCTGAAAAAAATGAAATAAAAAGATTAAAAGCCACTTGCTCTTTAGCTAACTTAATCAGTGTATATTCATTACTATATAAGAACTCCACAGACATGTAGCATTTAAGAACTAAAAGCTCAGAGAAGAACAGGACCTTTAAGATTACATTAAACTGTTCAGGTCTTCTAAATCAACTTCTAAAGATCTCCACCGGCAGAGATTCGGTAGCCTCTCAGCCCATGTCGTGGAGCTGAATCCCTCTCACTTCTTGTTATGGATTTGACCGGGGTCATGATATACAGGCATTACTATTTTCTTCTGAACTACAGTGAAAAGACTCTCAAAATTAGGAGGAAAAAGTACAAGTAGCACTGCACGCTGCAAGTTTAAGTGTTAAATCTATCAGCTTCTCCTAAAATGAAATCACAGATACCAAAGTAATATAGAAATACAAAGGTATTAATCTAAGCAATTACGCATTCTCTGAAATGGTTTCCACTGGAAGTACATCTAAATACATCCCACCTGACAATGCCTGATAGAGGATTTAAATATTAATCTCTAACTACTGAAGTTCTATGAGAGACAAAACTAGAACCTAAAGCTGTGAAACAAACAAAAAGGAATGGCCAACAAAAAGGAGCTTTTTTTCAAAAAATTAGGTTCCTTATTGGCCTAACTAGTTAGAAACTTTGCCAAATTGCATAACCAGTCCTCCTTCCAGCTTCTGTTGAACTTTATACTTTCTGTTGTGTTTACGTTTGTTTATTACAATTTCTCCAAATGTCATCCACAGACATGAATTTCCATTGCGAATTAAACTAACAGGTAGGATTATATTGTTGGATGTCAATTAGTGCCACTGGATGCATGAAGCTAGCATATTATCTATGAGCTACTGTTCATATTCTGCTGTATTTCTATAACAGTGCTACTTTCAGGATCCAAAAATATTATTTTGCAGTGGAAATTTATAAATGCAAGTTAGAACTTCAGGTGGCATAAGCAGCTTTTCAGTTTTTGATTGCAGGATTTAGAAGTGTTTCTCAAATTATAGGCCTGTCCAATGGGAGTTTCCTATACATTTTCACACTGAAACTGTAAATGCTTTAGGAAATTAACCATGCGCCACAGAATTAAGGCAAAGGAGCAGGGTCTTAGAAGCTACCAAGAGCTTATGGAAGAAAAACAGGCCATTTCTGAAGTAATTGACATGCAAATATCAAAACAAGTCTTATGCAGTGAAAAAGGAATCCCTTGGGAACTACAAATTTTACTCCATTAGTACCAAACAAATTCATCTTGATTAATTTAATCATACTGAATACCAAAGGAATTCATCATGATTAGTCACTAATTGCAAAGCACTGCCCTGGATTTAATCAGGTTAACACTGTTCTTGGAGAATGCTAATAAAGCCTCCACCTACCCACTGTGTCCACTCCTTTCCTGCCAGCCCTTCCAGCCATCTGCTTGTAAGTGAGGATGTCCAACAGCTTGCCACCAAACACGGGAGTTCGTATAATTACTCGGCGCGCAGGCAAATTCACTCCAGATGAGAGCGTAGAGGTTGCTGCTAAGACTCTAATCAAGCCCTGGCGAAAGGCTCCTTCAATTAGGTCCCGTTCATCAAAAGTAAGACCTGGGGAAAAATGCCTTTTGGTGAACTCACTCATGGCGAGATTACATTTAAAAGCTCACAGTATCACTGTCAAGCAAGGAGAGGAACAAACAGACTTAATGAATGCTTACTATTCAGCATTTTAACTATAGTCACAACACTGATCTTCCTTATTTCTTTTGAATTGAATCAAACTTTCCATGAAGGTTTCATCATTTAACTGACTATATTAATCACAAACTACCTCTTCTACTTGCACAAGTAGCAAAATGAACAAATATTTACTACATATTTACAAATGAAATAAAATACTGGATTATTCCAGTAAGGAACCACAGTAAGGAACTAGGATTTAATGAGTTACCATTCTGAACCTTGACTCCTTCATACTACGTTACAGGTCTTTCTACATATCCTTGAGAGATTCAGGCTAAGATCTTTCTTGAGGAAAAAATGCACACTCCATGTGAGTTTCTGGTTTTGTTTTTTCCTATATTCAATGCCATTGTTACTGTTTTCTCTTCCACTAGGTTAGTTCTTTCTCTCAGTGGATCAACAGATGACTTACACTGACATTTAAGTAAGTCAGAAAAGATCTATCCAGAAATGCTCTAGCATCAAGTTTCCATTTTATTTCTTCTTCATTGTAATACTGCTTTTATTTACTCATCTATTTTAGAATTACATTGAAGAAAACTGTTCTGAGAAACCTTGTAGCTTTAGGGACAGCTTGAGAATACTGTGGCTGTAAATCAGTTTATATTGCCAGGAATCCACAAACATTTTTAAATTGTATTTAGAAAGTTGCTGTTATCCAACATAATAGAAGATTTTTTCTCACAATTGGTGAAGTCTTTGGCCAATAAAGAATTTCAAGTTTACTTCTGTGAAATAATCAAGTATCTTCTTTTAGTTGTAAGCTAGGGAAGGTTTCAAAAAGCAGCAGGTAAATACAAACCACGCATCATAAGAATCCATTCAACCTAACCATCACAGACTGCAAGACCAAGATACTCAGGAATACCTGCATGATGAAATGCTACTCCCCATGGTAAAGTACGTTGGAGCACAGAGTCCAGGCCTGAGGGAGAATGTTTTAACTGATCCAGAAGGTCATTTATCCCTTCTCTGTCCACAACAACAGGGGAAAGGGCTGAGTTTTTTGCAGAACCTTGAGAAAGAAAATATTTTTATAGCTTATTTTAAAATTACTTGCATTAAAGGTATCAGGAAGACTACAGACTGTTATTAACTGTTTTCTCTTACTTTCAGCTTGCTGCACGTTGTAGAACTCTCTGGCAATGATGTCTGCCAGCTTCTCACACCAGTTCTTGGATGGGCAGAAGAGCAGGACTGAATGACCATCACAAACAGTCTCATAACACAGGCTTACAACATGGTCTTCATCTCCCTGAATTGAGAGAAAAAAGAAGCATTTTCAATGCAGTATAACACAGAACAGGATTTGTAAATGCTATCGCTGTTCTGTGTCACTACAGGAATCTTCTCCATCTAGAGAAGATGAGCCAAGGAAGATGGAACACTGCCATCTTCTTTTTTTTTTTATTTTAGGAAGTCTAGGCACTAGTATGACCATATTGTTTACGGCAGCCCTAAATCTACACATGAATAAATAAGATTCCATGTCTTGGTTTCATAAATCTATACATCTGAATGAAGGCCACACAGTGCACAGAAAGTGGCTGCAATCTCCATCCTGCAGCAGTGGAAAAGAACAAGGCAGATGATATAGAATTTTATAGGTTGGGAAGTCTTCCTCCTTCCTTTGAATATCCTTGGAGATATTCAAAATCAGAGTGGATATAGCCCTGAGCAACCTACTGTAGTTGACAGGCTTGAGCAGGGGTGCTGGAACACACAATCTCCAGAGGTCCACTATTAGGAACATTTACCCTCATTTATAAATGTGAAGTAGATCTTGGGACACAACATCATTAGGTAGGGGTTTGGCAGGGGGTGTGGGAATTCATGCTTTTGATATATGACGTAAAGAGCTCAAAGACAAGAGTGTTGCAAAGTCAACTTTGCCCTCAAGTAAGATTCAAGAAACATGAAGAACTCAAATTCATGACTTTATGTTTTTTTAAGCTAACAGTCAAAGTCAAAAAGCAAGAAAATAACAAATGTTGTCCTTAGTTTGAATGTACAATGTGTGAAATAAAAAAAAAAAAAAGAAGATGGGACTGTAACCTATTAAAAATAGGTAAGTATGTCATTTTAACTTTAAGCTGTTATCCCAAAGCCCCTCAGTTAAACTCAGAGTTTTATTACCTTCAGTTGAAGTCTGGGCTGGAATTCTCGCACTAGATTCATGGAAGAGTCATAAATGTTGCTGCCGATTTTCACCCACTCCATGAGGGGCACAGGACGAAAGTCCGTAGAGTACAGCTCTGCATCCAACCACGAGGCTAGGAGTCCCAAGTTAGGGAGGGTAGCACTCATGCCTACTATTTGTATCCCACTAAAACCAGGACTTTTCATCTTTGCCTTTCTGTAAGTGGTTAAAAGAAAATGGAAATTAATGACTGCACAGGCTACTGTCCTGGAAAACATCAATCAGACAAACACGATCTATTTTTGGTGTGAAAAACTATTCTTTGAGCTTCTTGAAAAAGAAGCAAGGGACATCCTACTTTATTCAAATCAAACACAGTGACAAGTTATTGATTCATTACAAGATAATATATTTCTTTTTTCATTTTGAATCTAAATTTCAAGCTTCTTTAGGCAGTAACAGCTGTAAACTGACCACATATTTGAAGAAACTGAAAAACAAAAACCAAATAACTATTTCTTCACCATTAACAAGAACATGGAAATAGAGGAACGGATCAGTCTCTGCAATCTTCCTAAGCTCAAATGACTCAACTAAATCACTTCCATTTGTTTCAATTTCATAACCAACAACCCTAGGCTGGTTTGCCTACAGTTGGGAACCAAAGCATTTAGTTCAGTAAAAAGGAAGTCAGCCTTAATTTTCAAAGTGCTGAGCAGCAGGTTCCACTAAATTCAGTGGGAAGTAATGGACTCTTAACAGACCTGAAAACTCAAGCTACTCATTTAGATGCCTACACGTGGATGTTAAAGTCTGCATTAAAATATACCTAGCGAGATTTTTTATTCTCCTAAACTTTCAACTGGTCATCTGAATTTCCCATCTATGCCACTAACCATAGAATGAAACTTAAGAAAATAAATAAATAGATAAAAATAAAAGGGAAAGGAGAATGGGGGGCACTAAAATATACAATATTTTATATATTCCTCTTCTTTATACTTCACTACTCACCCTTCTGAAAGGTCCTGCCTAGCACTTGATTTCTGAAACACTCCAAGATAGGCAAGTGAAAGTACACAGAGATGACACATGCCAAAGAACAGTGTGAAGTATCAAGTAACGCCACCTCTGTGTTCAAGACCCAGACTATATACTCAGGCAGTGCACAATTTCAAGCAATGACTAAGCACAAGCCTTGCCCACTGGTAATCATTGCAGAAGCTTTGCAGTTCCACATCATTTGAAGCACAGAAATCTCAAGCAGAATGTTGGCTGTGCCTGCAAAAGCTACAAAGAGAGCATGGGCATCCTCACCTGCACTGACCCTCAAAGAACATTCTGCTACTACGAAGACACAGTCCCCTGCTTCACTGCCGGTCATTTTGGTGATAGGCAAGGCTGGACAGTCTTTAAAGAAATAGGATAAAGGATCTCTCATTTTTAAAAAAATTTAAGAAAATGCTTAGGATACTTGAGAGAAAAAACACCAGGATTCTCAAGTGAGTACCCAAACCAAAACAAGGTCACCTCCTTCATGCTAGTAAATAGTAAGGGGAATGACAGTCTGTCTGACCATAACAGAGAAGAAGAATCTGAGTCCTAGTGCCTATTGACTTTCAAAAAAAAGCAAGGAAAAGTAAAAAACACAAAATAAATAGCCTAAGGTATTACACAGTGAAATATTAAATTTTACTGGCTGGTAAGAGAAACCAAACCATTGCTATGTGCTCTCTGATGAGTATACCCACACAGTGAGCAAAAGGGAGAGCAGAGAATATTTTCTACAGGGAATACTTTTTAGGAAACCTAATGCCACTGAAATTCAAGTAAAATCCCAATTTGCAACTTAGTCCAATGCCGTTGTCTGGTTTAATTGGTACCTCAGGATCAAATGAGCCATGCCAGAGGTGAGAAGTGACACAACCACATGGAACAACTAAAAACGCCCCCAGCAGGGCTAATCAAGCAGATTACTAGCACATTCTGGTAAATTTTCTGCAACAAGTTAACAGTATGCAAGCTCTCCAATGACACCTGAACATGCTTTCACAGGACTGAAAGCCTACTGCATGAAAAACAAAAATTAAGCCCGGTAAGTTTACTAGCAAAAACTTTAAAACAAACTCAAGGTTTTTATAAAATTAAATAGGCTAAAAAAATAAATGAAATTTCATCCTTTTTTCTTTTCCTGAGAGAATGAATCTCACGGTAGAACATGAATTAAAAACACAACGAAAAGAGGTTTTGACTACTTCTGGCAGCCTCCTGAGAGGTGGTATGATGAGACCTTAATAACCAAAATATTCCAGGTCACAGCTCCCAAAAAAAAACCTGAAGCTAACCCAAATTTTCAGTCACTCAGATAAAAAAAAAAAATTTAAGCCATCCATAACTCCATCACAATTAGAAGACAAATATACCGGGCTACCCACCGCTTTGCAACCTTCTCTGTAAGGTATCGAACTTTGGTCAGAAGGAGTTCCAGCAGATATCCTCGGTGAGAGTCTCCCAGCATATGCAACTCATCCACAACCACCATTCCTGATAAAAAATGCACACATGATACACGGCAATATCCTTTCACATTCCACACGATAAACAAAAATCTAAATGCAAACATCCAGTCATGCTTATCAAAACCTGTTACAGCTTAATAGTGTCACAGGGTCTTCTAAGAGACAAATCATAACTATCTTGGATAAAACACCACTTGTTGACAATTCAGCGATGACAGGAAAAACAAACAAACAGACAAACCACTAGAGCAGATGTGATTACACTGGCATAGAGTGCCATGCTAATATATTTTTCCCTCACTTATCAAGCCAGGACAAGCTCTACTATTTAACTTTGACTTCCTATGAAAAAATCAAGAGACCACTCTATCCTTACCTCCATCCGTTAACCTTTTAATCTATCAGCCACCTTTATCAAACTTTCAAGAATCATACATATGTTGAAGACAATCGTTTCTAAAATACTTTCTGAATATCAGCAGCTGGTGATGACATCCTGGAGGGATGTCAACCCCTTAGGGAGGGGAGAACAGACACTACATTTCAGCCATCTGTTGTTCTCTCTCACAATAATCACCCAGCACACCTATCAGAAACATGTGCCCTCACTGGTCATCTGATGGTGTCAAAAGGACAGGCATGAAAGAAGCTGAGGGAAAGCAGAAAAAAGCAGGGAATAGAGGACACTGGGCTTCATTAATGTGGCTGCTGTAGAGTTATTGTTTTCCCTTTGATACAGCTATATAAAAAGACCTTGCTGGTATAGCAAAAATAGCAGGAGCTTAAGGGTAAATCTGACCTTATATTATCTAACTCAATGCTATTTTCCTTCTCTTTTTTCATCTCTCTCCTACATATGCTCTTTCTTTCTGTGTCTTCCTCCTTCTCTTCCAAGCCACTTAAGGCAGAAAAGAGTGCAGCACTCCCCCATCACTTTCTTGCACAACTCCCACCTCTTCAGCTCCTCCACTCTCCTATATTCCTGCTATTCTGCACTTCCTTACAAAGATCGGTAATTTCCTAGTAGACAGGGAATTTACTCAGCTATCAGAAAAAGTTTCTTCTTGCGTCCCCATACAACAATCTGACTGAACTCTTCCAGCAGTGGAGACAGGGATGTCTACCAAAGCAAAATGAACTGAACACAGCTTTGCACACCTTGGTCTTTGTACCAAGCAGCAGCACATTTTGCTTCCTGAAATAAAGTCTGGAACACTAGAGGTACCTACAGGCTAAAACCCAGAGAATGTCACTCTGTTTTGGATGGGCCACATCTTCTAAAACTTCTCTTGCTGCTCAGCTATAATAAACGCTCAAACCCACGCTACAGCTGTCTGCTGCAATATATTTTGAGCAGCCTCCATGCTCACGAGAGCTGACTGTCACACATGCACAGTGCTTTTCTGTCTGCAAGCATCTTTTCAGATGCTGGGATACATAGCTGGAGTAATCAGGCAGCCAGTGTTGTTCACAAACACAGTCTCGTCTCAAAATGGAAGTGCAACCGAGGAAGCCTACAGGGCCCAGCATACAATTGCCTTTTTGACTGGGCAACAAGCTCAGCCCTGCAAGTGGGGCTGCAATTGCATCAAGCTTGCATCGCTACTGAAAATGAGGCTGCCTTGGTCTCCTCCTCCTGCCTGCAAATCAGGTGCGACCTTAGAAGATTGTTGGAAAACTGTCAAAAGCTACTGAGGGTTTTTGTACATTTTTACTCAAAAATAACTAAGCTGCTTTAAATCCACACCTTATTTAAATCTAAACAATTCTTAAAAAGAGTCAAAGAGGCTTTTTTTTTTAATCCAATGAAGCCATTATTTTTTTAACTTTAAGTTTAAATTAAGAAAAAGAAGAGGCTTAAATTTCACGACTGGCTGCATATTACACATCACTCCCAGCTGACATGTTGAGAAAGAAAATTCTTCTCCAGTTTGCCTTCCTAGAAATTTCTTAAGCATCAGTGTCAAGAAATAAGGCTGACCAAGAGGAATATCTTCATTTCCTGTCTACCTAGATGTTCAAAATCTCTACACATTATATGATAATTAGCAAAATCAAATTGCTTTGAACTGCTTCATTTGCAAAGACAGTCTGAGTTATCAGCAGGAGGATAACACCAACAAAAGCAGCAACTCAAGTTTGAGACGGAATCCAGACTGACTTGCAGTCATCTCCCAATAATTCATCTCAAAAGATAGAACACCTTGCTTATGAAGTGGTCTAAATTTAGAATTAATTAGAAGACAAGGTACAATCTTGCAGTATTAGACAAGCTTGCTTTAGGTGATAGTTAAAAGGCATTTCAGCCCTTTCCTGTATTTTGTAGCTTTTACAAAAAAAAAAATCTTTGAATAGAAAACTTGTCTTTTTTTTAATTAAAAGATGATTTAAAAAAGTGAAATAAGCACACAAAAAAATTTTTTACCCTTTTTCAGCTACCTAGTCATATTGGGGAGCAAGAGAAAAAGGCAGTTGCAGCAGAGGTTTCAAATGGTGAAAGGAAATGTTAGGCTTTAAAGACATTTATCAGTGATGAGGCCACACGTTCCAGGTCAAACCTTATATTCACATGACTTTTTACATTTATCTGATGCATCTCAGGCACTTTTCTCTTGCAGAGACCAGCAAAACATACGGGTGGATTTGATGTACCATTTGATGTACTATTTGGCACAGCTGCACTTTCTGAAAGATGCTAATGATAGGCTAATGTTAGGCTACATGCTAATGTTAGGCAACACATTGAGTGTTTCCCTGGCGCCCAAGGCAACATAAATAAGAGTACCCCACTCTTCCCTTATGCTGGCATTACAGCTGGCAGCTGGCAGAGAGACTTGCAAGGGAAGGGATGGAAAGGTACAGCCAACAATTGACCTGGAGTGTGGCAGCCTCAACTAAACGAGCTTGAAATGCTGCACAAGCACAGTCATTTTCACATATATTATTCTATAATCCTTCCAGTGGTCAAGCCCTAGTGTTTTACCTAGTGAGTCCATTTGCTTTTCTTCTATGAGCCTGTTGATGAGACCATTGGCCTTCTCAATGGTGCAGACAGCAACATCCAGGGCAGAGAAACGTACAGCAGGAGAGATGCTTCCCATGTAGCCTTCAACGTGCACACCCACCTCCTGAAACAAGGCCTGTTTTCCAAGGAGACAGAATGTCATGCTGAGAGGCAGAACCCTGACTTTTCTGGAATTGCTTCGAAGTCTGCATCCTACAACCGCAATTCATGATACTTAAAGTGCCAGATAATCAGGTTAAAACTATAGCTCAACCAGTTATTATTAACTGTCCCCTGCTCCACTGTATCTTTTTCTATCCACACCCAGAAGCCATCCAGTCCATAACTGCAGGAGAGGATAAAGTGCATAAAACTGAGTAAGACATGAAGAGCACTAATGTGGTATACGACAGAATAAATTTACTATTAAGAAGCTCAGAAACATTTTACAGCATTTTACAATACCAGTGAGTTACATACAAAAAGGCCTTGCTCCTGAAAAATCTAAGGCAAAAGCCAAATGTTGGATCTCGAGTACAATGATGCCAAGTTTTCCAGCAAAAAGCTAAGAAACGGTGACTACCGCAGTGCCAAAGTTGTGGCAAATCACACACTGCAGTAAAAAGAGGTGTAAATACTTGAACCAGGCCAGGATGCCCTACGCTTTCAAGCATGTGCAGCTAAAACCAAACACTAGGCCAGGAGTAGTAAAACATGATCCCTAACCTTGTCAGATTAAAGCAAAAGTATGTTTTTTTCACATTATCAGTCACAACAAAGTAGCTTTTGAATTAAGTTTGTAGCATTTTCTAGTAATCTGTGAGGTTATGATACCATCTCAGTCTAAAAACACCCAGTATATCTCAAACGTCAGAAAGCACAATGAAACTCCTGCTGGTTTTAGATTTACTTTTAATAATTGCTATTACTTTATCATATTAACTAATGCAAACAATATTTTATATGAAAGTCTCAAGGAAAAGGGGGTTTGTTTTAAAAAGGCCACTTCCATTGCATACTGTTTTTAAACACCTTTGATGAGGAACCCAAGACAGCCACATGCTGCTAAAACATATTTTTAGCAAAATCAAAGTGAAAACAAAAGCACAAAATTCTGCTGGAACAGCCCGCAGAAAGCTAAAATGATGACCTGAAAATGATGAAATCTCCCTTTTGTAGGTTTTCAGACACAAACTCTTATTTGAAAATTACTTTTAAGTTCTTATAAGACATACAAATAAATGCAAACAATCCTTTAAAAGTCAAAGACAAAATGTTTTAATCAACTCCTTTAAACTGATATGAGTTTCCCTTTTTGTCTAAAGTTTTCATTTTTTTTTACTCTAACTTAGAGTGCAATCATATTTTAAATTACTTACAAATTCTTTTGGAAAGAATTCACCTCCTGCATTTTTTTTCTTTTATCCATGCAAATACTTATAACTTTTAAAAATACGTGACCCAACAACTATAATCTATACATACTCCCTCCTGAATGCTACTTACCTGCAAATAACGTTTCTTCTCTTTAGCCACAGAGACAAAGGGAAGGATTAGAAGAGCTTTCTTGCGAGTCTCCAGGACTCGCTTCAGAATAAGCAATTCTGCAACAAGTGTCTTCCCAGCACTGGTAGGAGCTGGAAGAAATTTTTTTGATTTGTTTTGTTTTATTAAAGGTTAAGAAGAAACAAATCCAATGGACAAGCATCATAAAACTAGTGTAAGAAACAATATCCTAAGAGCAGAGCAGGGAATAGCTGTCACCTGGCAATCAGGCCCCAAGTCATCAGAAACCAAGTAAATAAAGCTCAGACCCAACCCAAGAAACTCACTCTTCAAAGATCTGCATTATCCCAGTGTTGCTCTGAGACCTTTCTCCTCCCATGCAGAGCATACACCCAAGTTACACCCTAGCCAAAGACTCCCACCCCATTAACAAGGTGCAGAACAATGACGAAGGGCTTAAAAACATCAGATAATAAATAATACTTTCAAAAGTATTTATATTTAACATTGCTGCTGTCATTCAGTTCATACTTGATAAAGTCCATATTGAAATAAGACAGTCATCGATAACTGACTTCTAATCATCAGTCTCAACAGGAATACTAACAGAGAAAGTGGAAAGAAGTATCTCATACCTAAATAGGAGACCAGCAAGCCAGGTCTATGATATACTGGCAGGACAGAAAAGAGAAATTTAATGTGGTCTCCCGCTGAGGACTGGAGCATGGGGAAAGGCTGAGAGAGCTGAGTCTGTTTAGCCTAAAGAAGAGAAGGCTGAGAGGGGATTTTATCCGTGTGTATAAATATCTTCAAGGAGAGTGTCAAGAGGAGGGGGCCAGATTCTTTCCAGTGGTGGCCAATGACAGGACAAGACACAATGGCCACAAACTGAAGCATGGGAAGTTCTGCCTAAATGTGAGGGAAAACTTCCTGATTGTGAGGGTGACAGAGCACTGGAACAGGCTGGTCAGAGAGGTTGTGGAGTCTCCCTCTCTGGAGATCTTAAAAACCCACCTGGATGTAACTCTTTCCACAACGCTCTTGGTGACCCTGCTTGTGCGGGGGGATTGGACTACATGATCTCCAAAGGTCTCTTCCAACCTCAACCATTCTGTGATTCTGCCATTCTCCAAAATAGAGAGTTTGTTGACCTTTGTACCTACGAGATCAGCATCACTGAGCAGCAGCATGTTCTTGTGAATGGTGCTGGCAAAGTCAGTAGTAGTCAGATATCTGCATACCTGAGTAAACTAGGTTCCTCCCTTCCAGAACTTGTCCAAGCATTAGACACTCTGCTTGCCATTCAAACATCTGTACAACTCCCAGACTGTGATATTTCTCCAGAACAGCTTTGGGAAGACCCCAGCTTGCAAGGAGCAACTTGTCTGCTTGGTCTTCAGGAACATTTACTTTCTGAGATTGCCCTTTTGAGAAAAACAAAACAAAAAACACAGCTCCATTAGATACAGACTCTCTTGAATGTGAGGTCACTTAAGTCATAAACCAACATTTCAAACTTCCTTAGAAGCCCTTGGATTAGAAGAAAAGGTGACAAATGTCCTGCTCTATCTTCTCTATATTTTTCAGTATTTCCTACATATGTTATATCATCTCTCTTATCTCTGGACAACATCTTTCAATTTCATCTCCTGTAAGATTTGCCACATTCAAATCATATCTTCAGGGTCTCTGATATTTGCCTTTGAGACAGAGTAGCCATTACCAAATGCAGACTCAAACTGAGTTTCAGCACTGATTAATATATGAGCTTACAACGTATTTTCCATCTCCCCCTTACAGACTGCTGTTTCCTTTTTAGATTATTGCTACAAAGCTGTCAGTAACCTTCACAGATTAAAGGACTACTCAGTCTTTTTCTTGGTTTACTGTAATTTAAGAAAACAAGACAAATAGGCAGTTCAAGCAAAATGCATATTTCTGTTTATCTACACTGATTAATATCTTCACCAGGTTGCCAGCTCCCCTAGGTTCCCTGATGCTTATCTCTTTTCTTTATAATCCTAAACAATTTTGTGCCAACTACAGATATTACCTCTCCAATCATAAGTGATTTTTTTTTCCATTTCCTCATTGGAGATATAAACCAGGTTTCTGATCCACAGTAATGCCTCCCTGCTCATCAACAACTACGTAGTTCTGTAAGAGCATTTTGTGAAAGACCTTGCCAAGATATTTGAAAAACAAGTAACTGCATGAACTGACTCTATTTACCCATTCTTCAGCTGGCACATTCAGAAACCACTGAAAGAAGTTTCCAGGCATTATTATAGCACAAAGGCTAAATAAAAAAGATAAATCAGAAAAGCAAGCATCCATTTACCTTCAGAAATAATAAAAATCTCAGCTACTTGCTTACATTAACTGCAACCTACCTGACACTGGTACACAATCATTCTCTCTCTGCACACATTAAAAATCTAATGCAAACTTAGGTTTGAAAAACTCCTTCGGTTTGTATGATTGAAGTACTACACAGACACTAAACAAAAAGTTCAGTCCCATCATGAACGAATAGCAGGGTCCATAAAGCAGAACATACCTCCCAAGAGACATATGGAAGAGGCCATATTTGTCAGTTCTAAAATGTGACTAAAATGGTAGCACTGTCATTCATAATATTACAAGAAAGATGACACAACAGGATCTCAGAATTCTTTCCTAATGTGAAAAGCAATAAAGTACATGTAAAAGACAGCATAAGTTTAGGGCTACAGGATTCTGTTGTTTGCGGAATAGCTGTAGATGCTGCACCAAACACAAGTTTGAAAGCCTGTGCATTAGGGGATTGTTAAAATCTACCTACAAAAGGGTACCACTGCACATGAAACTTCTTTAGCTACCAGAAAAATGCTAAGAGTTAAAAATTAGGAAGATCTGTGTCTTTGGTCAAAAGCACTGGGCATTCGATTTACTTAAAATCCTTTGGGTATCCAGAGTCAACTGCAGCACTTACTGCCTCCTCTCCTAGGAAGCGTCTTGAGCAAATACTTAACCTGTCCCTGCTCTGCCCCGCTGCAGGAGCTGGCAGAACAGTACCTCGCAGAACATATTCACATCAGGGAGAAGGTGCTACATGAGTGTGGAAGAGGCTCAGAGAATAAATGCTTTCCTTAAGAGTCACAAAAGGAATGAAGATGTTATCTAAACATCTTGTAAGCATCTCGTTACATAAACACGATGGTGTATAGAAAACTGTTACACTTCCTTGCGTTTGCAGGTATCGGGATCCTAACAGGGCCCACGTAAAGTGATGCCCTTAGATTCCTCCCCACCGGAATGTGACATCAAGCCACCGGTGTCCCTCACCTCACACAGCAACAAGCAGGGGCCGCGCTGAGTGCTGTAGCATGGCAGCACCTAGAGGCTAAACCAGGAATCAGGCCCGCTGTCAACGTGCAACGCGCGAGCCCGACTTCCAGAAACACACACATGGCAACACTTTTTGCTTCCTCAGCTGGAGATTCGAGGGTCAAGTAGCACGGGAAAAACCTTGGTAGGTGCTCGCAGGCTCCCGCCGCTTAAACATGTGCCTCAGCCTCGCTCAAGGGATCGCTGATGTCCCCCCGGGTAGATGTTAGCAGGAAGGGGGTTCCCCTCGCCCAAGGGCAGCCCCACGCACTCCCCACCCCGGCCGGAGCGATCTCCCCCGCCTCCCCAGACCCCGTCCCCGCCGCGCGGCCGTTGAGGACCGTTGCGGACCGTTTCGAGGGGCGGGGGAGGAGGAAAGAGGAGGGGAGGAGGGGGAGGAGGAGGACCCGCTCTCCGGCCGCCAGTACCTGGCGAACCGGTGTCGCGCAAGGATAGGTCCAGGCCAGGCGGGGGACTCAGCACAGCCCGGTACGGAGCCGCGGGGCCGACTGGGGCAGCCAGCGAGGCGAGCGGCCGCTTCGCTCCTCCGCCCACGGTGTGGCCCCAGCGCCGAGGCTGAGGCGCCGCCGCCATCTTCCCGCCGCGCCTTTCAAACGCCGCCGCCGCCAGCGGCCGCGCTCGCGCCGCTCTGCCCCCTAACGGCCGGCGCAGGAACGGGAGGGAGCCGCGGGCAGCAGCGCCCCAGCGCAGGAGGTGATGTTCCCGAAGCAGTTCAGCCCTTCTCCTCCTGCTTTTCTCCCCTCCTCCTTTCCACTTTTAAGGCACCCCTTTTCCCTCCTTTTCAGATGTTCGCTTTATACTAATTGCGGGGTTTTATTACTGTCTTCACCTTGACATGACAGGCCTGCTAGGCATCACATGCATTTTTGACAAGCCTTTGTTCAAAATAAAAATGCCAGTGCAGCAATTTACTTTCTAAAACAGGATAGAAATGACACCAGACTCCTCCTTTTCTTTAAAAGGCCATGAAAAAGCTCTGGCCTTAGTTAAGCAGCACTCAAGGGTACAAGCTTACTCCTGGCAGTGAGGTGAGAAATGTAATACAGCAAATTAAGAGCATGCTTCACCAAAACATCAATGTCACCACCACCCAGGCTTTCCTTATACAGCTCTTCATCATTCCCAGAGAAAGAAAGGCTGAAAAGATAATAAGCAGAGATGGGCACAAAGCACAGACAGGCTTGCTTTCTGTATTTTTAATAACTAGTTTTTTTTTTTTTTTAAACACTCTTCTCATTCTGGAAGTGTTGGACTCTCCTAGCTACCATTAAGCTTCACTCCTCCCCCTGTATTTCAATGACAGAAGTACCCCTGCCAAAATTCTCTGCTCTGAAGCAAAGCACAACTCATTGGTTCTAGCCCATGCAAGCTATCATCCATCATCTCCCAGAGAACTGCTAAAAAGCATGATAAAAAGTGGTTAACACTATAGGGAGAAAAAAAAAATCTCTTATTTTTCATTACAACATTGTGGGGGAAAAAAAAAACATTAATCTCTGGAGAGGCATTGATAAATTATGCTGAATATTCAAAGTGGTTCCAGGAGCATGAACAGATGCAATATTTGCTTCTATCCATCATAAGCGTATCTTTTATTCCGGGTATCTACTTCCCACAGCAGGATCATGCAAAAAAATATTCTCAACACAGTTCTTTGTGATGAGCCATTACAGAACTCTACACACACAGACAAACTGAAAGAAACCAAAAGACAGGAGCAGCAAATACTTTCTCTTCATGTCCTGTATATTTCAAGAGAAATGGAAACGGTTAGCTTGGGAGATGGGCTCTACGTGATGTTGTACCAAAGCTCAGTCTCAAACACACACAAATGCCCTCAGATTTATGTCCTTCGACCTCTCTTCTCACAGGAAATAAATCATTGCCCCAAGAACTCCCAAGAATACAACTGGTGGTAGAGAGGACCAAAGAGTCACTTGTGGAGGGACAGCTTTCTTTCCAGTTGTCTTCCTTCAAAATAACCTAAAGCCTCTCTGCTCTTATTTGTCCTGCACAGAGAGTTTCTGGTCTACAGAAAGATGAGGATGTGCTCTCATCCCTGACATTAAGGCAAACTTAAAATAAATGGAAGCAAAACCCACGAAGAGCAATTGTCTGGAACTACAGAAATATATTTGTACAGGTTTAAGGAACAGCCTAGTGGAATAGTCAATACAGTTAAATTCTTTAACCCAAACAGCACACAGAATATATTTCATTGTTAAAACTAGATTTATGAAAACAGATGTTCAATAATAGCAGGCACTTCTGTGTTTCAAAGCCATAACAAAACACCAGAAAAGTACAGAATATGGTATTTCTAAAGTAATTATTTTAATGAATTAACACTCAAGAGGTTTTCACTTTAATGCATTTAATAATTGCTCTACAAAGTGAAGGAAGGCATTTTTAAGTCCAAAATTGAGGACTCCTAGGTGCAGAAGGGAACTCACAAGGCAGACTAGTCATTTTCCACATTAGTACTGAAGAAAATGTTTTGGGAAAGATTTCTATTTAGGAACTATATACATTCCTATTGCACCCAAAGGGCCAAAATGAGCAGTTGCTATTTAAAATAGTCACAGAATAAACATATTTCACTGTAACATGTAGTTTTATAACTGGAGCACAGCATCTATTACTTTCCCATCAGTTCATGCCCAATGTACTCCATGCAGCTGTTAAAAAAAAAAAAAAAAAAAAAAAAAAAAAAGGCTAAAAAGGCTATTAGAGAGTTTTAATCTCCATTTTACTACTTTTTTTTTAAAAAAAAAAAGGAAAAAAGAAAAAAGAACAGTTTGTGCCAGCTGTAAGTTCTAGTCAATTAAAAATAGCTTAGAAAACTTTGGGCCTGCCATAGTAGGAAAAAGGGCTAACTAGCAACAAGTCGAAGAATCTGGTTCCGTAAGTACGTGCACAGTTGGTTCATCAAGTCTCTGTTCTGCCCTTCAACCCAGTGCATTTCTACTAATACATCATTGCCTTCTTTCTTCACATTCATCAAACACTTAAAGAGAAAGCATCTACCAGTTTCTTTGGGGTTTTGTCCTTTTTCAGTTGTGAGATTGCTAGCTTCCTCAGAAGGCTCAGGTTCCTCCTTCACATTACTGGAACCTTTACTAAGTGACCCTTCTGCCTGGTTTGCTTCTATGTCCTCCTCCTGCTCCGCATACTCGCTGGGTTCTTCTTTGGCAGCAGATTCTTCCATTAGCTCATCACCTGTGGTCAAGTGGACCTCCTCATCAGGCACCGTGAATCCCATTTCAGAGTCCTCAGGCTTGTTTTTTTCACAGTCTGGACTGCTGCTACGGTTTTTCTGGCTGTTCATCTCTTCCATTGCTTGCAGAACATCTTCAGAAGCTCGTGGAAGTTCTCGTAACTGCCTTATTCTCTCTCGTTTCTTTCGCCTCAGATGAACCCAGGAGTTTTCGATTGCAGTCAGAAACAGGCTAACTTCATGTTTTCCACAAGGAACACGCTTATGTTGAACCTATTGCAGAAGAGAGCAGAACTTCATACTATTCATTCATTGCAGGGTTTAACTAGGAGTATTTTAACATATAATCCTTAACACTGTACCTTCAGATCATCAAGAATCTTCTCTACCCAGGCTCTAACCACAGCAATGGCTTCCACAGCATCCCAGCCAATAGCTGTAGCTTTGACAGATAACTCTTTGACTGTAGAAGCTAGGACCATGAATGTAATCGGTTTTCGGGGTTTTTCTAGTTTTCTTCTTTTAGAGGGAGGTGACTAGAATAAGCAACAAAAATAGAATACCACCAGGAAGTTAAAATGCTATGCAGTATTACTTCACAATATTACTATTACTACATGTACCTTTATACTCAGAACACATATGGAATAAGAGTATAAAAAGTACAGTAAATATTTTCTGATACAGTCCATGTTTCACTTCACCCTAAAGAGTTATTTTAAGAAGCATAACACAAGAGCATGCATTTTGTGCTATCCTGATGGACACAGGGAGACTTTAGCTTCAGGTATTAGTCAGAAAGCTCGTTCAGTTCCTTCAAATTAGTAGCTCTCTTTAAGCTAAGAAAGTGTGGTTGCCTTTGGGACTTGGAGATCAAGTTCTAATATCCTAAATTTTGACCCAACTTCAATGAAGTTTAACTCTTCCACAAAGTTGGTTATTGCATATACCTATATTACAATATGTACCTATATTACAGTATATGTACATCTGAATCCAAAAAAGCAACTGGCTAAACTAAGTTAGGATGAAAAAGCTTCACCATGTAGGCAAATGTAAAGGAGCAATACATGTTCACATCTATTTAGTAACAGAATTTATATGATAAAGTAAACCAAACTCTCTCTTAAACTTTAAATCTAATCCAAAATTGAGAGATTTAATATTAATGTAAAAAAATATGCTACTTGAAGTATACCAGATAGTATCCCGCAACCCACAGGAAGTCTCTACAGGATTATCTTTTTATTCTTAATCATAGATCACACATGATTCACAAGTAACAACTGCTAATGGAATGAGATCCAAGGAAGAAATTCCAGGCAGTCCAGCCCATCCGACATGCCATACTGAAGGAGCAGAGTTTATTTTATTACAGGTCATTAGACACTTCCTCAAATACGAGGCACAGACAATCACAAGCAAACTGAAATGAAGCTACTCACAGGTACTTGTACATCTTCATAGAAACTCCATGCCAGTGCCCACCTCATGGTACGCCCTTGACAGAATTCAGTATGGGTAACTTTAGGCACCTATGTAAAGAAGCAAACCAAGTTTTTTATCATATTAATAAATAACTTGCTGTTCTACTTCACATATTTCCTCCTGACAGGAACAGCAATTCTTTCTAATGTAGCTCACAAGTGACAGCGCCAGCTGAAGCTGGTCAGTGCCAAGCCTGGCACCAGAGATCGGCATTTCTCATCTCTGCACAACCATTTCTAAGTCCCCTGGGAGCTCCAAGTTAGCAACACTCAATTTTGCCTTTTTCAAGCAATGACCCAACACCACCTACAGAACATGTCCATATTCTGAGTTGCAAAAAGCACCTCCTTTCCTCCTTATTCACATAATGCGTCCTGCTCCACATTTGAATGCTTAGCCCACTGCTCTAGCATAAAAACAGAATGAAGACAGTGGCAGGGGCCTGGAAACCAAACCACTCATCCATCACCAAAGGTATGGGCTACTTTCATACTCGGCCTTATCACTTAGTCCCTCCGACAGACTTTTATGTACCACCAATAACATTCATTAACGAAACACAGAAAAAAAAAAGAGACAAAGCAAAGAGTGTTTTGAGTCACTCTCACAATGGCACAAATAAACCCCCCTGGAGGCCTTCAAGCATTACGAAATATCCTACTGCAGTTCCCAAGTCAAATTACTCTAGTCAGCTATTCTTAGCCTTAAACTCAGTGAGATTTAACAGCGAAGGCTGATGAAGACTATGCAGATAAACCCAAATGTCAAGCAGCCAATTACCAGTTCTGGAGAAAATCTGAAGTGCTTATCCAAACAACTCTGCATTACGGTACTTTCAAAAACTCTGCTTTAGGGAAAGGTACAAGATATTTTAATGGAGTATTTCATTTTTCTTCTGCAAAATACTTATTTTCATAATAGGTGTCAGTATTCATTTAAACAGCAATAATCAATACACTTCAGAGGCTAGGTGGCATTGCCAAACATGGTATAAGAGATTTCATGAAGATAAGTGATTTTTAGCTACCTCCATTTTACAGATTAGAAAGTGAAAGTAAAAGGAACTTTGCTAATGTCACCCAAGAAGCCTGTAACAGCTGGAAAACAGATTCAGCCCACCTTCCCCTCCCTAGACCCAAGCCTTTTAATTGCGAGGCACCCAGTCACTCCCAGAAGTAACAACAAAAGTTACACTTCCACTTCAAAACTCTTCTCTTGGTATACTTCTTCCCTTGCTCCATGCAACAATATTTCCAGCTTCTCTCACATTTCTTTGCTGTTCTCTCAAACTGTATTTCCACAGAATGGGGTAAGAAGTTTCCTCTTGCCACCTTTCTGCTACTACAAACATCATGCTTTCCAGAGCAATCTGGGCTTCACAGTGCCAGCCTTCTGCACGTTTTTAGTCAGGCCACCATCTCTAAGCCAGCTCCATAATGCCACCCATTGGGTTTCCCCAACACAATCTCACTTTCTCTCCAAAGCTCCCCAATGCCTACAATTTTCTCCCAAGCATAGAAAATATGCAACTTTACTGTTAATTGCCTCATATACTCCAATTACGCCTCCCTAAATAAAGATGACTGATAGAAGCAGCTTGCAATAACATGCTCGCACACATAGAATCATAGAATCCTTAAGGTTGGAAGGAACCTCTAGAGATGATCTAGTCCAACCCCCCTGCACACACAGGGTCACCTAGAGCACGTGGCACAGGACTGCATCCAAGCGGGTTTTGAAGATCTCCAGAGAAGGAGACTCCACAACCTCTCTGGGCAGCCTGTTCCAGTGCTCTGTCACCCTCACTGTTAAGAAATTTTTCCTTAAGTTCCTGTGGAACTTTTGATGCTTCAGTTTCTGGCCGTTTCCTCTAGTTCTATCAGCGGCCACTACTGAAAAGAGGCCAGCACCATCCTCCTCACTGCCTCCCTCTAGGTACAGTTCTGCATCTTTGCCAAAATTCAAGTCTGAGTCTACACTGCCCTTAAATACTAGATTCAGATACAAAGTTCTCATTATCTGATGGTTTCACATGCATGCACTGAAGCATTTCTGTACAGAATTGATAAGAGTGCTATATACCAGCAGACATAAATATCACGCATTCTAGTTAATTCCACAGTACCATCAGCTCCACAGCTTAAACCTCAGGTCTGCACAGAGAAATAAGACAAAAAAAAAATGTATGCTGCTTTTAAGAAATACCTTCAAAACAGAGAGAAGAAAAAGTGTTTACACTCCATCTTTGGGTTCTTTTCTGCTTAGCCAAGAAATGCAGAAAATGTCTAGACAATTTGAATCATGAGCGGATTTTAGAACACTTGCACTGCTTAACTACCTGAACCACAGCAGAGCAGACACTTGGTTACAATGAACATAACCCCGCCCTAATACAAGAGATTCTGAACCTGAACAAAATGAAACTGCTTGCTAATTTCAACAAGAACAAAACAGAAAACCTCGTTTTTTTTTCTCCAAAATGTTAATGAGGCTTCATCTCACTGTATTTATACTAGGGCATAAGAGTGCAAGAACACTAAAGAAAGTCAAGTACTTCAAATTATGTCTAGCTCAGCATCTGCTCTCGTCATCAAGTTTAGAGATTTTTACTCTGGGCTACAGTTCAGATTTCAGGGAATTAATTTCATCATCCATTCTCCTCCCTTCCACTCTCCACAATATGCAATGACAGATCTCAATCATTTTATTTGTGAGCAAATCATAGAAGATCTAGGCATCTTTGGGAATGCCAAAATAAGTGCTTTGCATAACCTTCTCGCATCAGAAGAGATCAGTGGCACATGGTTCCAGAGTTTACTTGATGCCAGAGTTGAGTACAAAGAAAACAACAACATGAATATTAATATGCAGTTAATATAGTTAATACTGTGTGTATTTGTTGACAAATGTATCCCAACATTCAAAAGGCAATTCAAATGAGAAAAAGCACAGTTGCAAAATCTGGGTCAGAGCAAGACAGGAAATGATGAATGAGGAGGATATAGTACTGGCTCAGACAACAAGCCAGGAAGAAGTCAAAGGTCCTAATAAAGTTTGCAACATACAAGAGACAAAACATAGCAGATCTATTTCTTTAAGTTAAGTTCAACTTCTTCGGTGTCCTTGCCTTTCTTCTTCCAATCCTGCCCCCCGCAAACATTACTAGCTTCTACTGCTAGTTAATTAGAAGAGTAATAGTAAAAGAAATTGTAACTTTTTCATTTTTTTTTTAATCAATCAACTAGTTAGATTTCATGTCAGCTAAGAGCAAGCTAGAAAATGTTTACAAAGGACTCATTAGGCTATTTCAAAACAGAAGTCCCTGTATATTCTAAAAAGGATGAAGGCATGATTCTAAGTATCATAATGACAAAAAAAAAAATCATGATATGGCATTACTTATACATCAGCTTTGGAACTTTAATAATTAAAAACAGCTGCTTTGAGTACTTCCCTAGCAAAGAATCATAGTTTCTTCTTGTAAATAATAATGCAGATAGCACGTGTTCTGGATTAAAGGATGTACTGCATTAAGAGGGTACAGGATACGCATGGAGTATATACAAACTTACCCCCTGGATCCGAAGTTCCTCTTTCAATGGTGCTAAACTGCATTTCTTCCCCAGCATGCAACTGTACCATCTGCAGACAATATATTAACAAAATGTTTTACAAACACAGATAATTTGAAAACAGTAACTTCCAGAAATAACTACTTTGATCAGAAATCTGCAAGTGCAGTAAGCAATTTAAAACCTGGATACAAAAAGGATTATCTGCAAGTATAATGTACTAAAGAATGAAAGTTAGAGTCCCCATGTTATGGACAGTTTCCTCAACACTTACCGTGAATCTTCACACACACCTTAAACTGATCACATTTATATGCTAAAGAGGATCAGCTTTCACAGCCTACAGTAAACTAAAAAGTTAAGATCACCGGATATCAAGAAACAATCATTTAATCTAATTTCCTGCATAATGCAGCATACAGAGTTTGCCTAACTATGCAGCAATATTTATGTTAAATCCCCAAATTTCTGACAAAAAAAAAATATACCTTTCCCAAAATTACAAAATTACTACAATTCCTAGCTGAAGGGGCAGGGGAAGGGAAGGATTCACCAATATTTGTTGGCCAAAGGAAGTTTCAACCTGCTATCCTAGTTCATTGCTTTAGTCCCTCAGTAGAGTTGTCAGACCTCATCACTAACAAAATTGGGAGCCACCACAGTGTTTTAGGCTACTCTTCCTATAACAGAGTCTCCAAATCAGTTTATTCAAAAACATAAACCAAATCACTCCTGCCTACATATCAACCTTATTTTTCCCAAATATGATACAGTTAGCACTCGGGCATATCCTATACTTTGTGCTATTGATTTTTCAGATCAAGAGACACCCTTTGCGATCCCTGTGGAGTGGTGTTGCCAGAAGCAGTGCAGGAACTCAATTACCTTAATTTCACATTTTCAAGGCAGACTTCCTGCCTGAAAGAGTAACATCAGGCTGCTCTCCATCACACTTGCCACTTGGGTTCCTTCCAAGGCATTCAAACAGTGATTTATTAATAGCACGTTTCTCCTGAATCTACACACATCAAATGGGACCAGTAACAGAGTAACCACTTAAAAATCATCCCCGTCTTCAACAAACACTTGTTAGTTTAGCTGTAAACTGCAGGGGTCAAGTGCACCGGCTTTAAGCCCTTTGCCCTTAAACACCTGTAAACGACAATGGGTGCAGTTTGCTTGACGCTCAAGAAGAATTATTTTTACATAATCTGAGAATAAATGTGTAACATCACACAAAGTCAATGGGTACTGCTGGACCACAGCTACATTCCTAACTAAAAATATCACTGGTCACATGATTTCAGGCAAACCAGCAGAAAAAAGTTCATTTAACTCGAATGAATCACTTACCGTAACCTCTTTTTAAGTTGGAGACTATCATGGATAATTCTTTTGACAAATTCTAGTTCTCCCCCCTCAGCCATGATTTCCGTGATCCCTCCTGTGTTTACAGAACTGGGAGGAGGTCGCCGTGGATTTCGAGAATTTACTCCCTGGACATAAAAAGAGTGTTCGAGAAACATTTCATTAAATGTTGAGCTTCTTTACACGCTGCTTCCTACTTTGATCTTCAGTGGGTAGCAAATGTCAAAACCTTTAAGTGTCTTCCACCCATCACAAACCCAGACAATGGACAGATATACATTAAAATATGGGTAACAGCTAGCTGATACTAACTTCTATCCACACTGTTGTGCCCAACTTCATGCTTGAAAGGGAGTCATTCTGCCAGACAAACTTTTCCCTTTGCTGTAACAAATACGATCCATGTCTAAGCCTCCCAGCATTAATCATACAAATGAATAATATCCGAGGAAATTCCCTACAACCTCAAACATAGATAAGATACATATCAATATCATGATAACATGCAGTATATGGTTCCACTACATTTAAGGCATGCTGATAAATAACACAACCTCAGCAATATGAGGCAGTATAAAAGATTTAAGTATTTGACTGCATTTACTAGGTACTACAGAACAGTTTGGAGCTGTATGGTATTGCCTAAATCACTAAGGAAACAAAAAACTGCAGAGGCATGATTCCAGAAACTCATTCCTCTCACCATAATCAACTGACACTTGATTTTACACTGTGAGTAGCCATCTACTTTCCAAACTAATTCTCTAAGATAGAAAGAATTTGTGGGCAAAAAAAAAAAAAAAAAAAAAAAAAACCACACACACACACACAATCTACAGGTCAGCCTTCACTTCTGAAAGGATAACTGTTTTTCATCAGTGTGGGAGAAACTAACTTTAATGCTATTTCATAATGATTTGGGATTATCCATTGAACCTTTCACCAGTGAAAAGGCTTACCTATTGATGCATGCCCACTCACTAAACAAGTTCACATGGCATTCAGTTTGTCAGCTTACCTTTGCTTCCAACTGGTTGGCAAAAAAGGGAGGGTTGCACATACAAAAATCATAAACAATCTCAGATTCTTCTTTCAGTGCATCCATTAGAAGAGTCTTCTGTGGTACCTTCACCACTAGCAGCAAATATGAAGTTTAGTCAGTAAAGAGCTTTACAATTTAGCAAGTGTGCCATAGTTGTTTCAGTGCTTTGTTTTTGAGACAATATATTCTACAAAAACTCTATTTTCTAAGCAATATATTTTACATAAACTTAAGGATTAACCTACAAACAGATGTGTGTGTGTGTATATATATATACGACCTGATTCTAGATTAATATATACGTATATATACACACACTATTTATTTTATATATATACACATATGGTAGCAAAATTAAATGAGGCAGTTTAAAACAATATTAACTACTCCAGCTATCCCGATGCAAGTACAGAACAAAAATACAAGCATCAATTAATCATCACACAGGCTAGTCAAGAGATAAAAACAACAACAACAAAAAAAACACCTCTAAATAAAAATACTTTTTAGATACAGAATTCTGGAGTTATTATATCATAAAATTGTAGTCTTTGGACTTTAGTCTTGAGTGCAAAACTAAGACTGAGAAATACTTTAATATAAAGCTGTCTTTCTTGACAATTTACCCAACATGAGGATTAACTTTAAATCTAACCTTAAAATAAAACAGCATTACTGCAGCAGTATTTAGCAGCACTGCGTACTTTTATACAATTTATAAGAAACACATGGAAAGAGGAAAGACAAGAGTTCCTTTCCCTGAAAACCTTCTGCTTACTAGGGTTCAAAAATTATTAATTAGGGACCAGCCTCAAGAATTATGGCCAGTGTCCCATGGTTTCCCATCAGGCTACTTAATTTCCTTGAAAACTGGATTTTTTTCTTAGAGCCATCAAACATATTTCTGCAGACCAGGGGGACTCTAGTCCAAGAAATGGGAAATTAAATATGAAAGAAGGTACATTCCATACTTATGGAAAACGCATTTAGTTCAAAGATCTAAAGAGACCAATATAAGCAGGACTTCTTGTAGACCTAATCAGTGCTGCAACATACAGATAGGTGCCCAGGACCAATATATTCAGAAGGAAGCCAGAGAGCTTATTTGCACTCCTCCTCCCCCAACATTTATTACTACAGTTTATTATGTTGCTAAAACATACGTTGTTAGTGCAGCAAGCAATTCCCAGTGTTCCGGTTATATTATCCGACAAGAATGATAGCTAGAATATCCACCAACTTTAAATCTGTAGCACTGAAAGTCACAACTATGTCACTTCCCGGGACTGCAGGGACCATCTGTGGTAGGTCCTTGCCCAAGACTCTGCCCAACTGCAACTGGTCATTTACTTCAGCTCATCACCTTAGGCACTGCAACATCACTATACACATTTTAATTTGCCAGAGGTTTTCCCAGGAAAGTCAGTCTCCACACCAGTAAGAAATAGGTGATTGCAACAGTAACAGATAACAGACACTGTCTGAACACTGTAACCATTCCCCATGTCAGGCTTTGGATCTTGACTATTGATGTAGAGGACAGATCAAGAGAAAAATTTTAGTTGAAGGGATACTGTCAAAATCCAGAAGAACTGGATTTCGTTTGTATTTCAGGACTGAGTGATGCGCATGCTTTATACACCTCAGTATCTCCAAAGAAATTCTCCAAGCCTATCCATGGAGCAAGTCTGGCATTTAGCAGCTGTCAAATGAACTCTTAAGACTTAATTCAGAACCAAAGACTAAATATTTCAACTGCGTGGCAGTATCACTTAAATTATCCAGGAGGAGCAATTCATACGTCTTGGTAGCAGAAAGAACATGAACTCCAAGAACCACATCAGCCACAGACAAAGAATATGAGGGGAAAAAAATGCCCAGGATGAAGCTGAACTTTCACATTTTTATATGGCTGGTTCTTTAATTACACATTCCATTCCAGACAAGCTGTGCCTTTCTGGCTTAAGCATGTGTGGGCCTTACTAAGCACTCTGCTTCAGTAAAATCAAAGCAGCGTGTCTCTGGCAGGAACACCAATTCTGATTCCCCACTGAACAAGGCAAAAGTGTCACAGCATCCATAGGCTACTAAATATAACATCAAACCTTTTATAAGATCAGACAACTTATTCTGTTCCACATTCTTCTTGGCATAATTGAAGCACATATCATCTACTTCTGTTGCGAGAAAGTACCAGCCATTCAAAGTTGCTCCAAGTAATGGGTATATGCACGATGCCCCCGTCCCTGCAGGGAAAAAAAAAAGTCATAGAAAAAGGCAAAATAAGTCACTGGTGTTATGCAGAATGTTAATTAGATACTGTTTACAACAAACAATAAATTTCAAGAAAACACCGATTATAAACTGCTCGCTATTTTTTTTTCTTATTAGTATAAATTATTTCCAGGCAGGATAAAAATGTTCTATCTACTAAATGACCGATTATTTGTTGTCTCTTCTATAGGACAGTGATTAATTTATATAGTGAAGGCTAAATATATTCTGATTTTCTAAACAAAAAAAGATGGCTGTTAACAAATACACTTTCTGCATTCTTCTACTGCAGATAATTTTACTTTGCTTGTATACAGCAATCATTTAAAAAAAAAAAGGGGGAATATCTGTAACATCAAACTTTGTTCTCTAATTCACGAAACAGTCAGAAATCAGGGGTGCCAGTTACGCTATTTAAAAAGAGTTTGACAAATACAAACTTAGTCACAAAAAGAAACATATACTAGCATAAAGTGACGACATTTTACAATTATAGCACATCTAGGTAATCCAATTACAACTATCAGAATTAATGAAAACAGATACAAGGAAAAAATAACTCTAATTTTCTGGTGGTAAGAGACTTATCAAGAGTCTTCATAAGAATCATATACTTTCTTACATGGCAGACAAGCTTACTGTACTTATTAAGATACAAAAAAAAAAAAAAAGGGCTGTAATTCTGTATGCTTTTGCTTACTTAACTCCAGCACGGCTGTTATGTTGCTCTTGGATGACTTACTGTTTTTCCAGAATTTGGATTTTCAAAGCTCACAGCAAACTCTAACTTCAGATTCCTCAACAGTTGGGGGACATATAGGATCTGTTTCCTGTACCTAACCACCTATGGTGATCAAATTCATAGAAATTGTTTTTGAAAAAGCTTTCTAACAGCAGAAGTGTAAAAGCTCTCTAACAAGTTCAAAAGCTATCAGAGGAAAGCAGATGTGTCCACACTGGCGGTTGATACAAGTGTCATCTCTGGTGAAGCTCAAGCTAAAAAGGTAAGCGAGTAAGCCACAATATTGAAAAGTTGTATTAACAGTTAAAAAGTAAAAAGTAACTGAGCTTACTGAATCCAAGCTTTGAGGAAGTCAGTAACTAGCATTTTAACTAGAGACAAGAGACATCTCAAATAAAACTCAGGAAGTCTTTTAAAAAAGACAGCCCAACATCCCTTGATTTCATCAAAAATTTACTTTAGCACAAAGCAATCTATAAACACTAGCCTCTGAACTATAAGGGGAGATGCTGTTGGCGAAAGTTAAAAATGTTTGTTAAACTCAAGTATGCCTTCCCAGGTACCTTTAACATAACTAACATAGAACCAAAAAAGCATGGAGTACCAATGTCAGTTTTACTATCTGTCTATGGAGCAGTTAATTCCCTCTTCTATGAGGATATCCTTCTTTGATTTCTAACGAAAAAAAAAAAACCCCAAGAAAGAGACATCTGAAATATCAGAATACCAGCATGTTGCCAGCCTCACCATCTCAATACAGCCGTTTATCACACGTAAGATTTGCACGAGTTTCATTAGCTAGTTCTGTGGACAGCAAGTAACCAAGAACTTTGTTAACAAGGTATTCCGAGTACCTATGTCGATTCCTCGCCTTAGCACTTTCTTGTCTGCCTCCTGATGGCCGATGAGATCTTCCACCCAATGGATGTAGTTCAGGCGCAAAGGGACGGTGGGGATGAGCCTTTCCAAGGGGATGTCGATCGTCAGCCCAAAATCTTCCTTCAGGAGTGTGCACGTCAGGGCCCGCACCGCCTCGGGGTCCTTGAAGTTGAGGCTACAAGGCCCAAAGGAGGGAGTGAAACACTGCGCCCGCCGCCAGCGCCCTCACAGCAGGGGCCGCGGGGGCCGCCGAGCCGCCCTCCCCCACCAACCACCGCGGGGGCCGCCGAGCCGCCCCCGTCCCGCCGCACGGCCCTACCTCACCCTGCCGGTTAGGGTGGCCTGCACGTGCTGCTGGAAGTCGGGGTACTTGGAGGCCAGGTAGGCGAAGTCGGGCGGCTTGTCCTTGTAGCGGTTGCGCGCGTGCATGGACTTGTTGAGGGCCATGGCGGCGGCGGCGGCGGGAACCGGGGCGGGGGGCGGGGGGCGGGGGCGACGTCGCGCGCGGGCCGCGGAAGCCGGTAGGGGCGGGAGCTGCCCCGCCCCCGCCGCCGCTCCCAGCGCGCCCTGCGGCCGCCCGCCGGGACGTACCAATGCGGGGCGGGGGGAGGGGGGCGCCCCCCTTCCCGCGGGGGCGGTGGTTCTGTCCGCCGCGGGGCCGCGCCTCGCGCCCGCTTTATATCTTAATTTTAGAACTGAACTATTAAACCTTCATTTACTCTATGGCCTCTACAGGATGGCTATAAGTGACATAAATGCAGATATAAAAGTAGATATAAAAAACACCAGTAACTTTTGTTACGGGATTTGTTTTTCGGGGCAGTAATTAGAAACGGGAGCCTCTGCTTTCCTCCGCAGCCCAGAAATGACCTTCGCGTAGCTCGAGTTGGGTTGCAATCCCGCCCTTGCTAAAGGAATAGCGTTGCTGGGGGCAATCTGCATGCAATGAGCTCCGACGGTGTTATGTTGTGCAAAAAAAAGCTTAATTAAAAAAGCTTAATTATCTTACTATTACTTCCAAGTATTTCCCCAACTATTAAAATGGCTCATTGGATGTTAAAAAAAATCATTCATAACACACTAGCAGCCCTTTTGTGCAAAGACCTGAGACACGGGCCCTTTCTTCGTCCTGCCCTCAGCCATTTCCTGTGACTTAAGGGCAGCTGTTTTTTTGTCTACAAAAATTAAGGGCCTTCTTTGCACCGGCCCAAAAATCCACCTTGGTTGCAATCCACTTCCAATGCACATGGAATCCTTTCCCCACACTCTGGCCGCATCCCCAGAAGAGATGAGATATGGACAAAAGCACAATAGAGACAGAGATAAAAATAAGTATTTTATTTTGGGACTCTTAGTGTATTTACAATAGAAAATTTATTTCTGGTCTGGGACAAGAGACTAAAAAAAATAAATCCATGTTCACAAGCATGTGAGTGGCCTGCACCTGACCCAGGCCATTTGTTTTTTGCTACTTCTGCTTCATCCCGGGCAATGCCTGTGAGAAAGCAATGGTATGAGCCCACAGGTGGGTTAAAATGTCTCTTAAACCTAAGCAGTATTGGCAGGCTGGAGTCTGGGAAGTAGTGTGAAGTTATACAACCGTTGCTAAAACAATGTATATGTACATAGTCCTTTCGCAGTTAGATCAGATTCAGCGCATCCCTCAGACATAGGGGCAGATGGACACTAGCCTACTGACTTCTGTGCAAGCACAATTTGCAGGTGTACATCATGCTACCAGGTACATAGGTACCATCTCATTCACGCACGCATAGCAGTGTGTGGGCCAGCAGCCAGGCTCCCGTTTTGTTAATGCTATTATCTTACACGAGGTGCTGGAAAGAACCTGAGAAAAAGCACCAATGCTCCCAACTGACACGCTGGCTTGAAATCCTTACTCCTCTTGAACCTGAGGCAAATGGGCAGCATGGAAGGGATGTTTTCTTATTTCTCACAGAGCCAGCACTTCCAAACCTCCATTACTCCTCTGCCATGGTGTGAGGGCTGAAGGTGCAGGTGACCTGCGGCAAAGCCAATGTGGAACTCGCAGACGCCAAAAAGGGCCAATTCTCTCATGCTCCCAGAAATAGGCATGTCCTCCCACCACTTCCCTCAAGTCCTATTTAGCAATCAAAGGGCTGCAATGTGAGCCAGTTCCACTATCTGATCTTGCAAAAAAAAAAAAAAAAAAAAACACCCACAAATCTGCAAAAATTTAAGTGACTGCTTTACCATTTGAAAAGCTCAACCAAGTCACCCTACTGTTAAACTGCCACATGGTGTGGGGGGCAGGGGGACACCTGTTTCAGCAGCAACTTGTTCGTAGAGTAGCTAAGCTATTAAGTCATGTGGCACTTTGAGTTCCCCTCTGCATCTTGGTTGGAGTCCACAGAGCGCTTCCTTTACAAGGCGCTCTCCCCTATTGGAAAAGGGGTTGTTGTACAGACCTGTCTTGGTTTAAAGGTGTCAAACAACATGATGATTGAGAAGGAAACTTCAACCTTCCTCTAGCATTATCTGGATGCTACCTCCAATAAATCTATTTTAGGAGGTTTAGAGAGGGAGTGAGGGGGAAGAAATGAAGGGAGTTATGATCCTCTTAAGAGTCACGGGGCAGGGGGAACTAAAGCAGAAGTAGATTAAGGATGGCTGTGGAGGCTGCAAGGTTGAAGAAAGTTCTGGTTTGGCAATGCCTCTTGAATAGCTTCGCTGCAACCGCTCAGCTCCATCTGGTTGAGGACGCAGCTTATACGCTCAACAGTTGCTGCATGGCCCATCTGCAGTTTCCACAGTCTAAGCATTTCATACTGGGCATCTCGTATGCGCCGATGCTCCATCTCAATTCGCTCTAGATCATAGTCACTGAGCCCCAGACGCCTCACAAACTCTTTCCACCGAGATGGCGGCACATGATCCACCACAGTGTAGAGAATTGCTGGGTCTGAAAGAAGAAAAGAAAGCAAGCGTGAGAACTGGAATCCTGCAGCCTGGAGAACATGGTGAACCACCCACTGCTGGGTGGTGCCTTGGGATTGCCAACTGCCCCTCCTGTTCAGCCCTTCTGCAGAGCTGTCACATAGACCCTCGTGACATCCAGACTCATTCCTACTCCCCTGCAGTGGGTTAGCCTCCATATGTTCTCCATACAGGCCACCATCCCAGAGGCACGAGACAGGCAGCGTGCCAGCACGCATGGCAGTTCATTCTGCTGGCAGGTGGAAACAGCATGAGGGCCACTGGCGCGTGGCTGACAGCTCGGGGCCTGCTCTGCCTTCGGGCTGCGCATGAAGCACAAGTGTGTCACAGACACCTGTCAGTCTCACCCACACATCTTCAGAGGCAGGTCTGCACAGCCGCGCTCCCCCTTGCCTGGGGATGGGTGGGGAGCTTCACTCACTGTCTGGGAGCTGCGTCGTCCTGGCAGGTCTGACACAGTCTGGGAGTTCCTGCGAACTTTGCGGCATTGGTGCTGCTGGTGGTATTGCGTTCACTAACAAAACTGTTTCCTGTGGAGACTCAGGAAGAATGATGGAAGTCACGTTCCTTTCTACCTCAACCTGAAAGATATAAGGTTTTTACTTTGGCATCACTCCACAACAGCACAATGAACCTGTCTCCCGTAAGGAACCACACTACTTTATATACTGCAATGTAACCAAGATAGCAGTGCAGCAAATGCTGAGACTTTAATCCTCCCTGTGTGCCTTGTTTGAGCAGAAGGCACCAAAAATTTCCTTTTAGCACAAACTAAGGAGTTCAACTCTTTTGACACCAGAAAATGGTCCTCTGGAAAAGTGCTTCTTCGTAAAATTGCATCAGGCTAGAAGCCTGATTCATCACTATTCTAGAAGCTTTGTGTGCTACCTTTACATCATCCTTTTCCATACGACTGTGGAAACAACATGCTGATTATTGCCTGGGCCCTCTTAACTGCAGAACAGTATTGGACCTGAGGGAACACCATGAAGCAGCACTGGGAGGCTTGTGGGGCCAAGATATAAAGTGAAATTCAGCGAGTTAAATCCTCTCAGTTAACAATCAGATGTCTGGAACAAAACAATGCATGCAGAATGAAAACAGCACAAAAGAGCTTGAAAAACAACCACTAGTAGCAAGGAACAACACCTAGAAGGAGGGTCTTTCAGTTAAACAGCCCTCAGCATATTTGAAAGTACAAGCCCTGAAACAGCCCCAAGAAACAGTGTTATTCTGGCTTAAAGGTTCACATGGTTGAAATCTAAAGGTAGAGGGTATGCTCTTGTATCCACCATGTTACTCACCTCAGATGCTGGCTCCCTGCTCATGTTTGACAAAGCAACTTTAAAGAGGAAAAAAAAAAAGACAAAAAAAAATTATTTTCACTTCTTCTGTTCCCAGAGAGAAAACAAGCCTGACCTCACAAGATTTTATAGCAAAACGCCCATCTCCCAGCAATGAATTTAAATGCTCTTCCAGGCACAGCCTGGGTGTGGATGCGGAATTGCAAGAACTGCACCGGTAGGTTTTAGCTGTTGAGTAATCATGTTCCTCTGGCTTTGCACCAAAGCAGAGTAATGGCATCCCACTCATCCTTCATGCACACTGCTGTCCATCCCAGTTAGAATCACCTCATAGTCTGCTATACTCACCACAGGAGTAGAAAGAAGAGACTACCCCATTTTCCTGAACCATCTTCACCACTTTATTTACAACGCAGAGGACAATGATAATTCCTAATATTGCAATGATGATGTGAAGGAAGAGGATGCCATCTGGACAAAACAAAGATGACAAATGAGTGAACGAGAAAGGAAGAGATAAATGCAAATGCTAGAAAAATGCTAGAAGTGCTAGAAAAAGAAATAAACCCATGCAGATGTTAAGAGAGAAAATGAAAGAATACTGGCTGGAGAGAGAGCAGAGAAAGCAATAATGAATTAACACAAGAAGCTGACAAAACAAAAGCACACACTGAAGAAATCCCCCAGTTTCTCTAATACTCACGTGGCCCAGACGGGGTCGGTGAGGCAGTCACTCGGCTATGACAGTGCAGGCACTCTTCTTCAATGCAGCTGAAAGATCACATCAGAGACGTGAGCGTGCGTGCAGCGAGACACCAGCCATTTGTGACAACCCTAGGAAACAGACAGGCCAACCTGCGCCTGCAAAGCAGAGCCAGACACTATTTCTACCAACCTCTGGTTCTTAAGTGCTTTGATGCATGCATGGGAAGGCCTGTGGGGGGACCCCATTCCTCAGAAGGCTGATGTTTTGGAAAGTTATGTCAAGATGGACAGAGCTTTAAGGAAAATTCATTCCTCACAAGTCACTACACCTGCTGGGTTGGTGTCTGCTGTCTCTCCTGCTGAAGGCATACAGAGACAAAAACTCACCTGTTGCAAGGCTTGCAAATGTTATCCTGTGCGAGGAAGAACCCAGGCTTACACCTGCAAATTGTGTCTCTATTTTTTGAGCCTGTAGGGAAAATAGGAAGATGTTGCTGTAGATGGAACTCAGAAAGAAAGTGGGGGAAAATTTACCCCAAAATGAGAGGAAGATAATCTCACTTTGAGACAGGAGAACTATATCTGCAAAGAAGAAAGAAGACTCACTCTATGTTGGGGGACAGGGTGAGCAAAAAATAAATAAAGGTGACAATATCACTGTCCTGGTAGGTCAGGAACTTTTGTAGAGGCTGACAAAAAGGCAAAAAAAAATGCACTGCAGCCTTTGGGCTGAAGAAGAAAAGCAGTAGTAGTGCAAATGGGTGGAAAAGTCACTTTAGTTCAAGCGTGACAGGAAGAGGGAAATCACATTAGTCAAGCAAATATGAGGGAGAAGTGGTTCCTGAGCAGCTGAGACTAGTGAGGAAGTCAGTTAAGGGCAGTAAGAGATCACTTCAAGACATGGGACACACATATCCACTACTGTGATAAGCTCTGCTGGGAATGAAAAGGGAAAGAAATGCAGCAGCTATTGCCTCTAAGCAGGTTACAGGATGGAAACTGGTTAAAACAGGTGTGAGAGCAAAAATACAACTTACTCTTAAGTGAATGAAGGACATAAATTACATTGGGATGATAAAAAGGCACACGAATAAGGAGGACATATTGCGCAGCAAGTAAGGGACAGAATTAAAACAGCTCTCCGCCAGAAAAAAAGGGAAGGAGATTGCTCAAGGACAGAGGAAGACCCTTGAGGATGAGTGTAAGCATCAAGACTGTGGCAGAGAAAAATCACTAAGCACCAGTGGGAAAACATTCACCTACAAGACATTAAAAGTCACTCTAGGTTAGGTAAGAGATGTGGAGGTGCAGAGAAAAAGCAGAAGTTTCAGAAAAGGGAGAGGAGCATTAGGACATCAAGGTAAGAAAATTTTAAGGGATGTATAGGATTACACTATAGAGCAAGGTAGAGGATAGCACAGGGGCCAAGATCTCTGATTCCTGAGTAGTGATGACACAGCTTGGAACAGTCAACCTAGGTACTTCTTCCAGGTAACTACGCCATCCAGATCACAGTGGCAATGACCAACAGTTCAGCAGCTAACTGACAAGCAATTCACCTGGGCACTGAGACCAGTGGTACTTGTGTCTATTAGAAACAGTGATTTAAGTACTTTACTACTTAATCACTTGCTTTTAAGTGATATTCCCAACTTCTGAATCAGAGCTCTGCATCTCCATACAACACATGAGTTTACAGTATGAGTGGGGAAGTAGGAGAAAAAAAAAAAGTCACAGAAATAATCAGAAGAATTAACATGCCTCCAGGTCTGGGGAGAATAGGAAAGAGTGAAATAAGGGAGGGGAAAAGGCATCAAATCAGAGCGTCAAAAGAACAGTCTTCCTATAACAGCAGCAGCCTTCCTGCCCACAGGGCATGGAGGGAAAAGGGACCTGCAAAGAACATTAAGCCAACCTCTTCCTACAGTGGCACAGACAAAGGACAATTTATGACAATGGCCACAAGTTGCAACAAAAGAAATATCAATTAATTGAACGTATTTTTTTTCTTTCTTCTTTTTTTTCCCCTCTCCCTTCCCTGAGATGGTTCAGCACTGGAACAAAAGCTCAGGCAAAATAGTGAATCACCTTCTTTGAGGATGTTCGAAACTCAACAAGGCACTGGGCAACATATCTAGCTTCGAAGCCAGAAAATTGGACTAGTTGTCCTCCAGAGGTCTCTCCCAATCTAAAACTCTCAGTGATTGTATGAAAGAAGAATTTGCTCATACTTTCTTAAGGTCCCTATTAAAGCTGGTGAGGGAAATGCAATGAAATTCCCTCAGGCCACTGGGAAAAATATCCACACAAAGGAAAGCAAGTAGGTAATCTGCTCTTGAACACAAGACCTGGCTTCAGTGCATGCAAGGCAAGCAGAGGTATTGAAATTAAGGAAAAACTCATGACAGCCAAGAGGAGAAAATATTCAAGGATAGAAAGGTAAAACCGTGACAGAAAATACAAATTGCTGCCAAGACAGGCAAAAAAAAAGGCAAAATCTTTTTGGAAAAAAAAAAAGGATAAAAAGTTAAAAAAAAAAAAAGTACAAAACTAGAATCACTTCAGTGCAAGGCGCTTCAGTGAAGTGAGGGCTGCTAGAAGCCTGTGCTCACCGAGGCCTGTGCTTAATATCTGTACTGGTCCCGTGTCTGTGCCATACTTACAGTTGGCAATAATCCCATTGGCACACGTGCTGCAGTTCTGACAGAGGAAGCGATCAAGCACATCAAGCTGATACTGATTCTTCCGACAGCCACAGACAGTATCTTGCTTTGGGGTGCATGGGGACTCTACTATCTGATGGAAATCTGAAAAAAAAAAAAAGAAAGAAAAAAAAATCATCACCTTCTTCCCTTACCTTCAGCTGAGACACCTATTATGATGGCCAATGTTGTTATTCCTTAATCTTCCCAGAGGAAAGACCAAAAAGCCTGTGAATTAGGCCTCCAGCTGGTTTACTTCCTAACCCTCATTCCTGCTGCCCCAAATCCCTTTCTCTACATTGTTCTTGGGCCCACTGAGTTGCTTGCTTCTTCAAGTTTCTTCATCGCTCATCTTGCCACCGTCTCCAGCCCCTCTCCCTCTACAACTACCAACTTCCCTGAGGTCCCATAGATGACTCACCTGAACGGCACTGAGTACACTGGAAACATTTAGACATGGTGTTATCCACTGCTGTGAAGGTGCCATTAGCACATGGATGACAGACAGGTGCCTGCTCAGGCCCTTCACAGTCTTTTAACTTGAAGGTACCTGCAAAAGAATCATCTAAAGGTGATCTTACAGGGAGACAGGCACTTTTGTCTTAGAATCAACAGGCGTCACCGATTCCTCAGAGAAACCTTAGAGCTGATGGCAAAAGGACAGGGTATACTTCATCTCACCAGCATCAAGGACACCAAGGGAAGAAGAGTGAAATAAATGACATACATTATTTGGGTAGCAACTATTGCCAAAGAAAGGCAGCACCGAGTAGGCCCGAGACAGTTAGCTTGAAAGTGCAGGACAGGACCTCTCAGACATAGATCGCTATTGTTCTAATTATTTTACTCCAATGTACCTGCATGGCACCTCATGCAGCAGTGGGTCTCTTTTGGATGTAGGTATTGTCCTAGTAGACACTGCACCTGCCTCTTTTCTCTCCCCAAGGGGTTAACGGGATCTTTTCCCTCCAAAGCTACCCGATGGGCTTGCAGCGTATACGGCACTGGAGCAATTTCTATAGATTCCTCAGTCAATACACAAACAAATGTTAGGATCACCTGTAAACAGAGAGAGAGAGAGAGAGAGAGAGAGAAAGGAACAATGTGAGAAAAAAACTCACATTCCCTGGCAACAAGTTCAGCAAGTTTATTTGACTCAACCAATTCTGACAGCGGGACCTTCAACTGACCCAGGTGTGGAGGGAAATTATTCATTGAAACAAAACAAAACGACACATCTGTTATTTGTGTTATTAATATGCCACATGATGGTCTCTATGACAAGCTGATTGCATGTTGCTTTTCCTGATGTATAGCTTATAGATAAGATGCTTTGAAAACACCACAGCTTGTAGGAAGAGCAAAGGAATGCTTTTATTAAGGAACATGGGAAGGCTCTCAATCTAGGAACATTTCCAGAAAAGACTGTATCCAGTGCTTACATTCCTAATAAATAAATAAACCAGAGAATAAGCTTGTAATTAAAATAATAATAATAAAAAACTATTTCTTTTTTCCCCTTCAAGCTTTACTTGATATTTCTAATGTTGAGAATTTTAACAGAATTAATAAGATTGATGCGACATAAACGCACACACGTGTACCAGCAGGAACAGCAGGCAAGCAGCTAAAGGCCAGCACTGGTCAGAGGATGCCATTCCTGGGACGCAGTCCTCGGGACGCCATTCCCAGCAGCGACATTGAGAAACGCGCTGTTTATGTCCAGGTCCACACAGGACCAGGAGCAGCACGAGAGCCCGCAGCCCGACGCGGGGAGGGCAGCGCCAGCATCGCATTGCGCCACACTCACGGCTCCATCTTCTGCTCCCTGCTGGCCCAGCAGGGCAGCGGAACCAGGGGCACGCATCCCAAACAAAGAGGGAGGGAAAAAAGTAAAATAAATAAATTACAATAATTTAAGTTTTACAGAGCCTGAAGGCAGCAAGATCTGCAGACAGCAGCCCAGACCCCAGCATCTGATATTTTTACCTTTTTTAGATGTATCTTTTTGATTCCCCTAGAGATTATCAAAGGGCTGTACAAAAACTAGTTTGCTGAGAAGAACCCCAGAGAGGTAATACAGGCTCGACGCTGGCATCCCTTGACCTTGGAGCTGCAGCAAGCCACACTGGCCACAGCACCAGGGTAGGGGTAGCTTGGTGCCTCAGTGTGCTACTGCACACATGAGCAAACGAAACCCATGCATCAGGCAACGTGAACACAGAAAGATCAACTCTATTTTTATTTTTGAAAGTAAATACCACCACCCTTCTCATGAAGATCTCACATGAAGTTTCATTACACTGCACTATCACGTTTTCATGGCTTCCTTTTTTGAAAGCTGTAAGGCCTAGCTGTTCAGGCATAGTTTCAGGGGTTGTTTTCTTTTTTGCTTTTTCAGCTAGGAGAGCTATAACAAAAGTAAAGTAAACCAGTGAGGGTAAACCACAACGCTGATACCAATTCTGTGGTTGCAAGTGTAAGAAAGGATATGCCGAATGAGGTGGCTACAACAGCTCTGGGCTATCCTGTTTCTCTTTCAGAGTTAAAGGTTTTGGGGGAAAGTTATGCACAGACAGGCTGTTAAAACCTCAGAAAGGATAGGAGTTTCCACCTCTGACAAAGCAAGAAACTCATTTTTCAAAAATTGCAGAAGCTACGAAATACAGAGGACACATTCAATACACCAGTTGCCAAAACGGCAAGCAGGGGCAAAGATGAGGTATTTAAGCAGCTACCATTCGAGGGCTTAACTCACTGACCACAGGTAAGCACTCCTGCAATCAGTCAGTAAGAAGGCAGCTCATTTCAGCAGCTGACAGTCTTGCAGGTCTTCCTGCTTTGCAAGAAAATGGGTGAAAGATCATTCCCCACAGATGTTCTCACAGTAACAAATAATAAATAAAGAATAAATTAAAAAGAGAGGCTGCAGCCAGTGATTAATCCTCCAACATAAGAATATAATACAGCTGGCCCAGAAGTCATCCAAGTCAGTAATATAAACAGAGGAAAGCATGAAGATCTCAAGCCAGAAATGAGAGATGGTTCAGATACTGTCTCCAAAAGAAAATAGGAGAGGTGTTTTCAGTAATTCAGATTAAGCAAAAGCAGCTTTAAGTGTAACTGTGTTACTGCTGGTCTAGATCTGAGGGGCAACAAAGAGTAAAATCACAAGCGACTCGCAACCAATGCCTTGGCCTTCCAGAAAAACCATATGCGCTGGCAAAAAAAACCCCACCACCTTAGCTCTCCAAACCATCAAGCAGTTACACTGCTTTTACCCATGACAAACTTCACGGAAAGCAGGAAATACAGAAAAGTATCAAGCTTGGAAACCCTTCAACAGAAATAGGAGCTCACCAGGGGCAAAGGCTAGTGAGTGGAGTGATTTCCCACTGCCAGATGCGCATTGCGATGCCTGGATTACGCTTGCGAGGAGCGTGAGCGAGTCCTCACTGCTCAGCGCTGTGCAGCGCAGCGGGCAGCAGGCGTTCACCGCGGCCAAGGAGAGCTCGCACCGCCAGACCACAGCGCGCTCACCGGTGATTCACGTTCATTAGCGGGGACTGCCCAGGAAAAAAGAGTCAGCAGACACTCTCGACTTCACTTCTCAAACTGCCGGAGCAATAAACAAAATATCAAAGATGAAGACAACAATGCCATTTTCTTAAAGCCATTTCCCTTCCTTAAAGGTATTATTACTCCTTCAGGTGATAGCTGGGTACCCTGCATGTTCCTATCCTTAGCACAAAGAAAATACAACTCTTTTTCCCACCCCGACGCACCTCCTGGCTGAGAGTTATGGGAAAGAACACAGTGCAAGCCCCCGAGCCTTTCTGTGCAAGATTTCAGCAGCGGGGACATAAGTTACAAGCCCTTGCATCGTTTTCAGCCTCAAATATGTCTGAGGTGTTGGCACCACTGCCATTCACATCCCTGCTGCTGCTGCTCCTCCTACCTCTCCGGACTGTGCATGGAGAGCTGCAAGCAGGACAACATCAACACCAAGTAGGTCAAGGGCAGAAATATGTTTCGAGTGAAAAAGCAGCAAGAGGCAAGAAACAGAGATGTTGTCAGCGCCACCTTCCAATCACCTGCCGATGTCTGCAAGACTAGGGAGTACCAAGGCCACAGCCCTGTCCAAGTCAGCCTTGCACAGCCCAGCCCTCCCGGGTGGCTTTCCATTCCCCTCCCTGCACAGAGCTGTGACTACAAGCCTTGCTGCTTTTCTTGTTTTGCACATATCCAACTCTTACCTCACGTAATGAAGTATTGCCCGCCCCAACAGTTTAGGCAATCGCTTCTCTCTCAAGAAGATAAGCTTTCATTTTGCAAATCCAGTGCGTAGACTAACTGCATGTAAAAGGCATTATCAGTCACTAAGAAACATTTGAAAAATTCTAATCAAGTATGAAACTGTCCTTTGCTTAAGAGTTTGGCATGGTATACAAGCAGTCTATGTATAAGTAATCTGCTATTCTTTTGATGAGTCATTAAAATTAAAGTTTAGAAGAAAGCAAGGATCCTACTCAGGCTAATGAACCACCAAAGAAATCGGGGTTCAAGATTCCCTCAGGTTCTTCCCTTGCTTCGGCCATTACCAAAAGCTCCTCCAGGCTTGCATTTTTTTAGCTCAATATAGAGACATATGGGAAACCAGAACTTCTGCTTTAAACATTGAGAAATGTATATTAAAGCAACATTTACAGGAAGCTTTTCTCGGTGCTCGCTAAAACCTGGAAAGGTCAGAGGAAGGATACAAGAACTATCATCAAAAATAATCCTCCATTTTATGAACTGGTGTACTTTATTTTAGATGCTGGCGTACTTGACTTTAGACCTTGCCTAAACTCAGGAAAAGGACAATAGCTTTCACATATTAGAGAAGGCCCTTTTCTTTTTAAGGCCCTGACCAGGCCCTCCACGCTTTGCTGTGTAGCGGCTCCTAAGCTGGGCACTAGTGCTTGATCCGGGCCTAGGAGGCCTCTGGGTTCAGCTGCTCCTTGCCCTGATTTCTGATAGTTTTGCCAGGAACATGCAGCGACATCATTTTGAGATACTCTTTCTATTGTAAGGCTCCAAAAACTGTGACAGAAGGGCCTATACCATGGAGGGAAGTAATCAGTTATATCCAAGGGGCAAGGTTAAGAATGGTGAACAGAATACCAGGCATCTGTCCCAAAAAAAAGCAAAGCCGTTTAGCAATGACTAAAGAAACTGATAAAGCGTCGGATGACAAGGTTTTCTCCTCCAAATAATAATGCTAATGTGATACAAGGATTACTTACAAAGGAAAGGCATACAAACTGATAAGCACCTGTGAGAAATTAATTAAGAAGTAGTTGAAATTGTCAAAGGCACAGATATGAATGTGTGCCACTTTGCTAGAACTAGACAGTCATCAAAAGTATAAAATTACATTAATAAGCAGGAAAAAAGAATGAGGTAATCTGGTTGGACAAAGCAATCGGAAATGCACTCAAATGCTAGGAGTCATTAGGAAAGGATTTGAGAACCAGAGAATATTGTGTGCCAATGTATAAATTCATAACGAACATACGCCTTGGATATTCAGTGCAGTTCTGGCCCACCAATCCTAAAAAGGATGTGGTTAGCCCAGAAAAGATACTGGGAAAGGCAACCAGAATCACAAATGCCATGGAGAAGATGAACAAGGATGGTTGTTCTCTGTCTCTTCCAAAAGGAAGCACATAAAGCAAGCAGGAGGCCGTGTCAAAACAAGGTGAGGTAGATGCTGTTTTAGCCAACACTTGGTTGACATGCGGGAACCCTTGCCAAGGAGCACTGGGGCTGCCAGTGGCATTCCTGGCTTCCAAAAACGAACGCATCCATCAGTGGCAGAAAAGCATGCTTGGGGATCCTAAATATGAGTCACCGTTTTGACTCAGGAATTCCTACAGGCACAGCTCACCGGAAGCTGGGAAAGTATTTTTTCTGTTATTTGTTACTGCATGCTTGCCCGACTCTAAAACCCTTGGTAGACATCTGCTGTTGGCCAACCAGTTCTTATGGTTTGGTTAGTGGTTTGAGCCACTTTGTGGTTCAGTTTTCAATTTTACATACCATGGCTCCTAACTTTAAAATTGCAATTTCTCCCTTTACTTTCAACTAAAGAAAGCCTTTGTTTAGTTGGCCAGAAGCCTTACAGCTTTCAGTCCTCCTTTCTCGTAAGAGTGAACTGCCTTTGAGACCATGAAACTATCACTACGAATTGTCTGAATGACACAAAAACACACAGACACTAGGGACAACAGTGCTCTTTTCCTCCCCACACACTCTGAGAAAGCTATGGAGCACATATGGGAACAGAAAGAAACAGGAAATGAGGCTAAGGGCACAAAAGGAGAAAAAAAAAGTGCGAAAGGAATTACAGGAAATTCTGAAGAATCAGAGGAAACATAAAAGAATCAGAAGACTAGAAGAGGGCCATCAAGAAAATAAAAAAGGCCTGGCAGGCTAATGTAGAAGGATATGGAAACTAAATGGAAGACAAAAGGGCATGCAACAGAGTGCAAAATTGTAAAGCTGAAGAAAATAGTATACTTTTTTGGAAAACATACAGATAATCTGTAATGTGTCATGTAACTGAGAACCTAGAATGTCCATACGCAAGTCCACGGAAAAAGTCTCCCCAGAAGAAAAAGTAGAATAAAATAATCATCAGGGTTCAAAAAGACCTTCCCGATCATCAAGTCCAACCATAAGTCCTTCAGCCCCCTGTCTGCCAAACCATGCCCCCGAGTGCCTCATCTGCACGTTTCTTGAATTCCCAGGGATGGTGCATCCACCACTTCCTTGGGCAGCCTGTTCCAAGGCTTCACCACCCCTTCTGTGTAGAAATTCTTCCTCATGTCTAACCTGAACCTCCCCAGCACAACTTGAGCCCATTTCCTCTTGTCCTATCAGTAGTTACCTGCCTCACTACAGCCTCCTTTCAGGTAAGTGTAGAGAGCAATGAGGTCTCCCCTGAGCCTTCTCTTCTCCAGACTAAGTAACCGCAGCTCCCTCAGCCGCTCCTCGTAAGGTCTGTGCTCCAGCCCCTTCACCAGCTTCGCTGCCCTTCTCTGGACACGCTCCAGCACCTCCATGTCCTTCTTGTAGTGAGGGGCCCAAAACTGAACACAGTATTCGAGGTACGGTCTCACGAGTGTCAAGCACAGGGGTACGATCACTTCCCTGGTCCTGCTCACTACACTGTTCCTGATACAGCACCCCCAGATCCTCTGCTGCCGCACAGCTCTCCAGCCCCTTTGTCCCAATCCTGTAGTGCTGCAGGGCTTGTAGTAATCATACTAAAGAACACCCTTCCTGCAGCACATTTCTCATCTGAGGACAACGAGGTTGGAGAACCCAATGGTTTGGGGGCATTTTGTGACTAAGTGGTGTGAGTAAGTGGTCCACAGATAGCAGCCGCATCACACACTGGCGAAACAGCACAATGCAAACTATGAAGTGGGAGTACTCTGCACCTTAGCTTGTTCCCTGGTTTCCAAAAGAAACAAAATAAAATGGAACAAAGGAACTTTTGAACAACCAAAACTTTTTGTTGGGAAGTTAACTTATCAGCACGGCAATTCTCCTTCAGTGTTTTTGTTACTCAGTGACTTGGGGACAAAAAGCGTGACCTCATAAATTCTACTCTAGAATACATGAGTATATCAGAGTGCTACGCACCATTAAAAATAATAAAAAAAAAACCTGACAGTTAAAACTCACAGCAAACCGTACTGGGACTTCTGGAGAGGGGAGAAAAGAAAAAAAAAACACACTTTTCCTCTGCACAGTTATGAGGAATAGCTTAAAAGACACTCAAGGGAGGCTATAGGGGGCCCCCGAGCAGCTGAGGCGCTGACAGACGCCGCGCCGCGGCACCAGGAAACGATCCCCGTTCCTGTAAATCCGACCGCGCTTTCCCTCACTTAGGAGCGAGTCCCGGAAGGCAGCGCCGCGCAGGAGGCCCGGCCGGGGGGACATTCACCCCGCACGGCTCTCGGCCCCTCCGCGGCGCCACGGCCACCCGGCCGCGGCCGTTACAGCGGCCCCCGCCATGACCGCACCTCCCGGGGCCCCCGCTTCGCTGCGGGATATGGCTGCGCCCCCCACCCCGTTGTCCCGCACCGGGGGAGTGAACTCAGGGCTGAGTGACGCGGGGCGGAAAACGAAAGGAAGAGCGAGCCGCGCTGCTGCCAGCAGAGCCCTGCGAGCGACAGGAGGGCTGGAGGCTGCGAACCAGCCTCCCCCGCCGGGGCGGCGGCGGGGAACCGAGCGACAGAAGACGCCTCCAGCCCCGCCGCGATACCGGGCCGCAACCGCGCACCGCCCGCGCTGGCACTGGGGATCCCGGCGGCGACCAAGAGCTGCGCCCGCCCCGTGGCCGCAGGCGCCCCGCGGTCCCATCCCACCGCCGCTTACCGTGCCCAGCGAGCCGCGGCGCAGCGCCGGGCCGGGCATGGCTCCGCCACCCGCTACGTCCCCATGGCCGGCTCCGCGGGTGCCAAGAGCCGCCCGGCACCGCCGCGGCCGGCGGAGCGAAACCGCCCCGGCTCCAACTTCCCGGCGCTGAGAGCGACACGGCAGGAAAGGGAGCGGCGAGCGCCGGGAGGGAGGAAGGGAGGGAGGCAGCGAGAGGGCGGCCCCGCGGCCGCCGCGCCGCCCCGCAGGGCGCTCCTTCCCTCCCCGCCGCTGCTCCTGCTGCCCGCGGAGGAGTGAGCGCCCGCCGGGCTTTCCTTAGGATACTAATTGTGCTCCCCCGACTCTGAGTATTAATTTTAAAACATTACCCACCCCCAACACACACACAGCTTTCATGGACTTTGGAGAAAGCCTTCAAAACCAGGACGAAAACACGCAACGTATGTTGTAAAACTGCCGGCAAAACTAACTTCTGCAACGCCATCGGCCACGGATGGGTTGTCCATAGAGATCCGCCAATTCCTTGGTATGCACAAACGGGAATTCAGCGCAGGTTCTTGACAAACTCAGGGAGCACCTTGCTGCTGGGCACGTAGTGGGGGAAGGGGCCGATCCCCCCTTTGTCAGGCAGTGCTGCTGGAGGGCAGCGATGTCAGTGTTACCAGCGTCTGTCATCGAGGACAGCGCGAAGCTGGCAATAATTGTGGGGTGCTCATGATTTCTGTGATGCTCTGGCCAGGGCAATAATCTACGGCCATAAAGAAATAAATGAGTAAACCTCTTAAAAATAGTAAACTCTAACAATATTCTCATCTCATGGTACATATTCACAATGATTGGGCACAAATTTTGAATATTAGCAGTGCCCTGTATGTTAAGAGGTTTCTTGGATTTTAAAGTTTCCTGATGTATGAATGCATTTGTTGCTTTTTTGCTTGTTTGCTTGCTTTCTTGCTTGCTTGCTTTCTTGCTTTGTTGCTTTTTTGCTTGCTTGCTTGCTTGCTTGCTTGCTTGCTTGCTTTCTTGCTTGCTTGCTTGCTTGCTTGCTTGCTTGCTTGCTTGCTTGCTTGCTTTCTTGCTTGCTTGCTTGCTTGCTTTCTTGCTTGCTTTCTTGCTTTCCTTCTTGCTTGCTTTTCTTCTTGCTTTGTTTCTTGCTTTCTTGCTTGCTTTCTTCTTTCTTGCTTGCTTTCTGGCTTTCTTTCTCTTTCTTTCTTTCTTTCTTTCTTTCTTTCTTTCTTTCTTTCTTTCTTTCTTTCTTTCTTTCTTTCTTTCTTCCTTTCTTCCTTTCTTCCTTTCTTCCTTTCTTCCTTTCTTCCTTTCTTCCTTTCTTCCTTTCTTCCTTTCTTTCTTTTGTTCTTTCTTTCTTGCTTGCTTTCCTTCTTGCTTCCTTGCTTGCTTGCTTTCCTTTCTGCTTTCTTTCTTTTCTCCAGCAGATCGAGGGAGGTGATCCTGCCCCTCAGCCCTGGTGAGGCCGCATCTGGAGTATTGTGTCCAGTTTTGGGCTCCTCAGTCCAAGAGGGATGTGGAGCTGCTGGAGAGAGTCCAGCGCAGGGCCACAAGGATGATCAGGGGCCTGGAACATCTGCCCTATGAGGAGAGGCCGAGGGAGCTGGGCCTGGAGAAGAGAAGCCTGAGAAGGGACCTGATCAGTGTCTATAAGTACCTCAAGGGAGGGAGTGCAGAGGGTGGTGCTGGTCTCTTTTCAGTGGTGGCCACTGACAGAACTAGAGATAATGGCCACAAACTGAAGCACCAAAAGTTCCACAGGAACTTAAGGAAAAATTTTTCAACAGTGAGGGTGGCAGAGCACTGGAACAGGCTGCCCAGAGAGGTTGTGGAGTCTCCTTCTCTGGAGATCTTCAAAACCCGCTTGGATGCAGTCCTGTGCCATGTGCTCTAGGTGACCCTGCGTGTGCAGGGGGGTTGGACTAGATGATGTCTAGAGGTCCCTTCCAACCCTAAGCATTCTATGATTCTATGATTTTCCTTCTTGCTTTCTTGCTTTCTTTGTTGCTTTGTTGCTTTCTTTGTTGCTTTGTTGCTTTCTTGCTTTGTTGTTTTCTTTCTTGCTTTGTTGCTTTGTTGTTTTCTTTCTTCTTTTCTTGCTTTCTTTCTTCCTTTCTTCCTTCCTTGCTTTCTTTCTTCCTTTCTTGCTTCCTTTCTTCCTTTCTTTCTTGCTTTTTCTTCCTTGCTTTGTTGCTTTCTTGCTTTCTTTCTTCCTTTCTTCCTTGCTTTGTTGCTTTCTTGCTTTCTTTCTTCCTTTCTTCCTTGCTTTGTTGCTTTCTTGCTTGCTTTCTTCCTTTCTTCCTTTCTTTCTTTCTTTCTTGCTTGCTTTCTTCCTTCCTTTCTTTCTTTCTTGCTTTCTTCCTTTCTTGCTTGCTTTCTTGCTTCCTTTCTTGCTTTCTTGCTTCCTTTCTTGCTTTCTTGCTTCCTTTCTTGCTTTCTTGCTTCCTTTCTTGCTTTCTTGCTTCCTTTCTTGCTTTCTTGCTTCCTTTCTTGCTTCCTTTCTTGCTGTCTTGCTTTCTTCCTTTCCTGCTTGCTTGCTTTCCTGCTTGCTTGCTTTCCTGCTTTCCTTCTTGTTGTCTTTCTTGCTTTTTTCCTTTCTTTCTTCCTTTCTTGCCTGTTTTCTTGCCTGCTTTCTTACTTTCTTTCTTGCTTTCTCGCTTTGCTGCTTTGTTGCTTTCTTTGTTGCTTTCTTCCTTTCTTCCTTTCTTGCCTGCTTGCTTGCTTTCTTGCATTCTTTCTTTCTTGCTTGCTTGCTTTCTTGCTTGCTTGCTTTCTTGCTTGCTTTCTTGCTTGCTTGCTTTCTTGCTTGCTTGCTTTCTTGCTTGCTTTCTTGCTTGCTTGCTTTCTTGCTTGCTTTCTTGCTTGCTTTCTTGCTTGCTTGCTTGCTTTCTTGCTTGCTTTCTTGCTTGCTTTCTTGCTTGCTTGCTTTCTTGCTTGCTTTCTTGCTTGCTTGCTTTCTTGCTTGCTTTCTTCTTTTCTTGCTTTCTTGCTTGCTTGCTTCTTTTCTTGCTTTCTTTCTTGCTTGCTTCCTTTCTTTCTTGCTTTCTTCCTTTCTTGCTTGCTTTCTTGATGTCTTTCTTGCTTGCTTTCTTGCTTTCTTTCTTGCTTTCCTTCTTGCTTGCTTGCTTGCTTGATTTCTTGCTTTTTTCATTTCTTTCTTCCTTTCGTGCTTTCTTGCTTTGTTGCTTTTTTGCTTACTTGCTTGCTTTCTTGCCTTTTTTGCTTTCTTTCTTGCCTTCTTGCTTTCTTTCTTGCTTTCTTTCTTGCTTGCTTTCTTGCTTTCCTTCCTGCTTTCTTGATTTCTTGCTTGCTTTCTTGCATTTCTTCTAGTTTTCTTGCTTTCTTGCTTTCCTTCTTGCTTGCTTGCTTGCTTTCTTGCTTGCTTTCTTGCTTGCTTTCTTGCTTTCCTTCTTGCTTTCTTTCTTGCTTGCTTTCTTGCTTGCTTTCTTGCTTGCTTTTCTTCTTGCTTTCTTGCTTTCTTTTTTTTCTTGTTTGCTTGCTTGCTTGCTTGCTTTCTCTCTTGCTTGCTTTGTCTCTCTTGCTTTCTTGCTTTCTTGCTTTCTTCCCTGCTTTCCCTCTTTCTCTCTTGCTTTCTTCCTTTCTTCCTTTTTCTTTTTTCTTTTTTTTCTTCCTTTCTTTCTTCCTCTCTTCCTTTCTTCCTTCCTTCCTTTCTTCCTTTTTCTTTCTTCCTTTCTTCCTTTTTCTTTCTTCCTTTCTTTCTTCCTCTCTTCCTTTCTTTCTTCCTCTCTTCCTTTCTTTCTTCCTCTCTTCCTTTCTTTCTTCCTCTCTTCCTTTCTTCCTCTCTTCCTTTCTTTCTTTCTTGCTTTCTTCTTTCCTTCGTTTCTTCCTTCCCTTCTTTCTTCCCTGCTTTCTTTCTTCCTTCCTTTCTTCCTTTCTTTCTTGCTTCCTTTCTTGCTTCTTTTCTTTCTTGCTTCCTTTCTTCCTTTCTTTTTCTTTGTTTCTTCCTTTCTTCCTCTCTTCCTTGCTTTCTTTCTTCCTTCCTTTCTTTCTTCGTTGCTTTCTTTCTTCCTTCCTTTCTTCCTATCTTTCTTTCTTCCTTTCTTTCTTGCTTCCTTTCTTTCTTGCTTCTTTTCTTTCTTGCTTCCTTTCTTCCTTTCTTTCTTTTTCTTTGTTTCTTTCTTTCTTCCTCTCTTCCTTGCTTTCTTTCTTCCTTCCTTTCTTTCTTCCTTGCTTTCTTCTTTCCTTGCTTTCTTCCTCCCTTCGTTCTTTCTTCCTCTCTTTCTTCCTTTCTTTAATCCTTTTTTTTCCTCTTTCTTTAATCCTTTCTTGCTTCCTTACTTTCTTTCTGCCTTTTTTCCTTCCTTTCTTTTTCTTCCTTTCTTCCTCTCTTCCTTTCTTCCTCGCTTTCTTTCTTCTTTCCTTTCTTCCTCTCTTCCTTTCTTCCTCGCTTTCTTTCTTCCTTCCTTTCTTCCTTCCTTTCTTCTTTCCTTCCTTTCGTTCTTCCTTCCTTTCTTCCTCTCTTCCTTTCTTTCTTCCTTGCTTTCTTTCTTCCTTGCTTTCTTTCTTCCTTTCTTTCCATCTTTCTTCCTTTCTTTCTTTAATCCTTCCTTCCTTCCTTTCTTTCTACCTTTCTTCCTCTCTTTCTTTCTTCCTCTTTCTCTCTTTCTTTCTTCCTTTTTCTCTCTTCTTTCTCTGTTTCCTTCTTTCTTTCTTTTTCTGTTTTTCTTCCTCTTTCTCTCTTTCTTTCTCTCTCTCTTTCTTTTCTCTCTTTTTCTCTCTTCCTCTCTTTCTTTCTTTCTCTGTTTCTTTCTCTCTCTCTTCCTCTCTCTCTTTCTCGTTCTTTCTCTTTCTCTTTTTCTTTCTTTTTCTTTTTCTCTCTTTCTTTCTCTTTCTTTCCCTTTCTTTCTTTCTGCCTTTCTTCTCTCTTTCTTTCTTTTTCTTTCTTTCTCTCTTTCTTTTTCTTTTTCTCTCTTCCTCTCTTTCTCTGTTTCTTTCTCTCTCTCTTCCTCTCTTTCTTTCTCGTTCTCTCTTTCTCTTTTTCTCTTTCCCTTTCTTTCTTTCTTTCTTTCTCTCTTTCTTTTTCTTTTTTCCTTTCTCTTTTTCTTTCTTTCTTGCTTTCTTTCTCTTTCTTTCTTTCCTTCTCTTCCTTTCTTTCTTTCCCTTTCTTTCCTTCTCTTCCTTTCTTTCTCTCTATTTCCTTCTCTTCCTTTCTTTCTCTCTCTTTCTTTCCTTCTCTTCCTTTCTTTCTCTCTCTTTCTTTCCTTCTCTTCTCTTTCTTCTCTCTCTTCTTTCCTTCTCTTCCTTTCTTTCTCTCTCTTCCTTTCTTTCTCTCTCTTTCTTTCCTCTCTCTCTTTCTTTCATTCTCTTCCTTTCTTTCTTTCTCTTTCTTTCATTCTCTTCCTTTCTTTCTTTCTCTTTCTTTCCTTCTCTTCCTTTCTTTCTCTTTCTTTCCTTCTCTTCCTTTCTTTCTCTTTCTTTCCTTCTCTTTCTTCCTCTTTCTTTCTTCTTTTTTCTTTCTTTCTTTCTTTCTTTCTTTCTTTCTTTCTTTCTTTCTTTCTTCTTCTTTCTTTCTTTCTTCTTTCTTTCTTTCTTTCTTTCCTTTCTCTCTTTTCTCTTTCCTTCTTTCTCTTTTCTTTCTTTCTTTCTTTCTTTCTTTCTTTCTTTCTTTCTTTCTTTCTTTCTTTCTTTCTTTCTTTCTCTTTTTCTCTTTCCTTCTTTCTCTTTTTCTTTCTTTCTTTTTCTTTCTTTCTTTCTTTCTTTCTTTCTTTCTTTCTTTCTTTCTTTCTTTCTTTCTTTCTTTCTTTCTTTCTTTTCTTCTTTCTTTTTCTTTCTTCTTCTTTCTTCTTTTCTTCCTTTCTTTCTTTCTTTCTTTCTCTTTCTTTCTTTCTTTCTTTTTCTTCCTTCCTTCCTTCCTTCCTTCCTTCCTTCCTTCCTTCCTTCCTTCCTTCCTTCCTTTTTCTTTGTTTCTCTTTGTTTCTCTCTTTCTTTGTTTCTCACTTTCTTTCTTTCTTTGTTTCTCACTTTGTTTCTCTCTTTCTTTCTCTTTCTTTCTCTCTTTCTCTTTCTTTCCTTCTCTTTTCTTTCTCTCTTTCTTTGTTTCTCTCTTTCTTTGTTTCTCTTTCTTTCTTTTCTCTTTCTTTCTCTTTCTTTCCTTCTCTTTCTTTGTTTCTTTCTCTTTCTGTCTTTCTTTTTCTTTCTTTTCTCATGCTTTCTCTTTCTTTGTTTCTCTCTTTCTTTCTCTTTCTCTTTCTTTGTTTCTCTCTTTCTCTCTTTGTTTCTCTGTTTCTCTTTCTTTCTCTCTTTCTCTCTTTCTTTCTCTCTCTCTCTTTTTCTCTCTTTCTCTTTCTTTCTCTCTCTTTCTTTTTCTCTCTTTCTCTTTCTCTCTTTCTTTTTCTCTTCTTTTTCTCTCTTTCTCTTTCTCTCTTTCTTTTTCTCTCTTTCTTTCTCCCTCTATTCTTTTTCTCTCTCTCTTTCTCTCTTTCTTTTTCTTTCTTTCTCCCTCTATTTCTTTTTCTCTCTCTCTTTCTCTCTCTCTTTCTTTTTCTCTCTTTCTCTCTTTCTTTTTCTCTCTTCTCTCTCTCTTTTCCCTCTCTTTCTCTCTCTCGCTCTCTTTCTCTCTCTCTTTTTCTCTCTTTCTCTCTTTCTTTTTCTCTCTTTCTCTCTCTTTCTCTCTTTTTCTCTCTCTTTCTCTCTTTCTCTCTCTCTTTCTCTCTCTCTTTTCTCTCTTTCTCTCTTTCTTTTTCTCTCTTTCTCTCTCTCTTTCTCTCTTTCTCTCTCTCTTTCTCTCTTTTTCTCTCTTTCTCTCTTTTTCTCTCTTTCTCTCTTTTTCTCTCTTTCTCTCTTTCTTTTTCTCTCTTTCTCTCTTTCTTTTCTCTTTCTCTCTTTTTTCTCTCTCTCTTTTCTCTCTCTCTTTCTCTCTTTCTTTTCTTTCTCTCTTTCTTTCTCTCTTTCTTTTTCTTTGTTTCTCTTTGTTTCTCTCTTTATTTCTCACTTTCTTTCTTTGTTTCTCACTTTGTTTCTCTTTTCTTTCTCTTTCTTTCTCTCTTTCTTTGCTTCTCTTTCTTTCTTTTTCTCTTTCTTTCTCTTTCTTTCCTTCTCTTTCTTTGTTTCTTTCTCTTTCTGTCTTTCTTTTTCTTTCTTTTCTCATGCTTTCTCTTTCTTTGTTTCTCTCTCTTCTTTCTCTTTCTCTTTCTTGTTTCTCTCTTTCTCTCTTTGTTTCTCTGTTTCTCTTTCTTTCTCTCTTCTCTCTCTTTCTTTCTCTCTCTCTCTTTTTCTCTCTTTCTCTTTCTTTCTCTCTCTTTCTTTTTCTCTCTTTCTCTTTCTCTCTTTCTTTTTCTCTCTTTCTCTTTCTCTCTTTCTTTTCTCTCTTTCTTCTCCCTCTATTTCTTTTCTCTTCTTTTCTCTCTTTCTTTTCTCTTTCTTTCTCCTCTATTTCTTTTTCTCTCTCTCTTTCTCTCTCTCTTCTTTTTCTCTCTCTCTCTCTCTCTTTTTCTCTTTTTCTCTCTCTCTTTTTTCCCTCTCTTTCTCTCTCTCGCTCTCTTTCTCTCTCTTTTTTTCTCTCTTTCTCTCTTTCCTTTTCTCTCTTTCTCTCTCTTTCTCTCTTTCTCTCTCTCTTTC